>NC_069504.1:590291540-590524040 GCF_027579735.1 Bombina bombina
CTCAAGACAATGCTCCTCCTCCCAGTCCCACACACACAGCTCTTAGTGTGCGAGTGTCACGTGACAGCTGGCTCCCGCACACTAAGAGCTGTGCTCTTTAAGAAGGCTATGGGCTGGCCTGTAGGTGGAGCTGCAGTTAATGCAGTTTTTAATTTTGTACTTTTTTTTTTTTTTTTTCAATCAGGGGTCAGGGGGTTCAGAGGTTTCACCCAGGGGGTTCACGTGCTCAAGTGCTCCTATAGAGGAGCCTCCACTATGTGTACACATTTCTGGCAGTTAAGGGGCTTAAACTGTGTATTTTAGGACCTTTAATTATCTTTTTGTGCATTGAAATAGTAAATAACACACACACACATATATATATATATATATATATATATATATATATATATATTATGCAAAATGGAGTGTTAAGACAGTGCTTTCAAGTAGATGATGTAATGCCATAAGCCAGAGGAATATAGGAAGCGGTTTAAAAAAAACAAAAGAACAGAACCCCTCACATTTTTATAAATATTTTATTATATCTTTTCATGTGACAACACTGAAGAAATGACACTTTGCTACAATGTAAAGTTGTGAGTGTACAGCCTGTATAACTGTGTAAATTTGCTGTCCCCTCAAAATAAATCAACACGCAGCTATTAATGTCTAAACCGTTGGCAACAAAAGTGAGTATACCCCTAAGTGGAAATGTCCCAATTGAGCCCAATCCGCCATTTTCCCTCCCCAGTGTCATGTGACTCGTTTGTGTTATAAGGTCTCAGGTGTGAATGGGAAGTAGGTGTGTTAAATTTGGTGTTATCACTCTCGCAATCTCTAATACTGGTCACTGGAAGTTCAACATGTCACCTCATGGCAAATAACTCTCTGAGGATCTGAAAAAAAAGAATTGTTACTCTACATAAAGATGGCCTAGGCTATAATAATATTGCCAAGACCCTGAAACTGAGCTGCAGCACAGTGGGCACAGGACAGGTTCCACTCAGAACAGGCCTTGCCATGGTCGACCAAAGAAGTTGAGTACACGTGCTCAGCGTCATATCCAGAGGTTGTCTTAGAAAAATAGATGTATGAGTGCTGCCATCATTGCCGCAGAGGTTGAAGGGAACAATATTAATACACAATATATACAAAATTTAACATAGAACAGGTAGGAAATATATAATCAACAATGACAGGTGCGTTCTGTTTTGATTATATGATATATAATGCAAGACTGGCACCAGAAATAATACAAAATCCTGGTTAATGTACACCTGTAATTCTAAGTAGTAACAGGTGAGCAGTGCACAGAGGTATACATTCATTCAATACAAAAGATAAAAAGAAGAATTGGCTCCCGAGAAGAGGGAGAGTCACACAAGGCTACCCACCCCTCCACAGGGCAATCTAGTATACCCTTATCTGGCACAAACCAAGAAGGAAACAATTAATTAAATCAGGACAAACCCTGTGTTATGCAGCTTCATCTACAGTTATTCATACTATTAACACTCACAACAACATACTATTAACACTCACAACAAGTCCACAGGACTAAAATTGAAGGGTACCCTTAATTCTTCAGGGAGCTCCATATTAATTTATATTCCAGAGTTGAATGATTCATTCACTTAATTCTCTGTGTCCCAATACCTCCTGTTTAATATTACATTCACATAAAGCAAATCTTTAATGTGCACCCCCACAACTGCAATACTGGTAGTTTTGTCCAGCAAGCAATACCTCTATCAGTATTTAGTAAAGCAATGTAATTTGGTCCTTAGTCATAACCCTCCAGACAGTACTCAGAGCAATGGTATCTAATCCTCAAATGAGCAACGCCTCTCTCAGCATGGTTATTAAAGCAGTATCTGCTGTTCTGTCTTACCCTCCATCCGAATGTCTTTTTGGTATGTAGTATCCGTTACAGACTTACGTGGGGTCCCTGGTGCCACATCGCTCTTCAGATCTCAGACATTACCCTTTTACCGTGGTTGGGTTAAGGCCTTTGTAGGTATTGTAATGCATCCTGTGGAGCAATTGAGTAGCTACATGTCCGCCCGGCACTTGGTAAATCTACCCCATAGCCTACCCTTAAGAGACAGTCTAATCCATGTTTATTGTTTAAAAAGATAGATAATACCTTTATTACAAATTCCCCGGTTTTGCATAACCAACATGGTTATATTAATATACTTTTTACCTCTGTGATTACCTTATATCTAAGCCTCTGCAGACTGCCCCCTTATTTCAGTTCTTTTGACAGATATGCATTTTAGCGAATAAGTGCTGACTCCTATGTAACTCCACAGAAGTGAGCAAAATGTTATCTACATGGCACACATGAACTAGTGTTGTCTATCTGTGAAAACTGTTCAAATGCACTGAGGTAAGAGGAGGCCTTCAAGGACTTAGAAATTAGCATATAGTCATTGACAACAATATTGGCACCCAGAAAATTGTTGCAATTACAAATCTTTAGGCATTCTCATGTTTATTTGTTTTGTTTGTATTGGTATGACACAAAAAAGTGGAGAAAAAAGGGCAAATCTGACACATTCAACACAAAACTCCAAAATGGACTGGACAAAATTATTGGCACCTTCTCAAAATTGTAAGAAATAATTGCATTCCAAGTTTGTGATGCTCCTTTGACTTAATTAAACTTACCTGTATCAATTAACAGGTGCTGACAATATAGAAATCACAGCGGCAACCAGTTAACATGGTGAAAAATTCACTCAACCTTTCTGTTGTGTGTCTTTGTGTACTACACTGAGCATGGAGAAGAGAAAGAGCAGCAAAGAATTATCTGAGGTTTTAAGAACAATAATTGTGGAAAAGCATGGACAATCTCAAGGTTTCAAGTCCATCTCCATAGATCTTTACATTCCTGTGTACACTGTGCACAACATTGTCAAGAAATAAACAAAATAAATAAACATGAGAATGCCTAAACATTTGTAATTGCAACAATTTTCTGGGCGAAGTGGCACATTATCTGACAGAAATACAGGGGCGCCAAATGTGGATCATGCCCCACTAAATCTCCAAAGACCCAATATAGAAAAGTTTAATTTTAGACCTGTACCCATCAATGTCGTTAAGAAACACCTTAATAATCTAAAAATGAAAAACCAGTCTGGACCTGATCAAATCCCAGCAATGCTGTTGAAGCTCAGTGCGCCGGCAATTGTTAAACCTGTCACAACCCTAATTAACGAATCCTTGGTGTCTGGATACATACCCAAACTTTGGAAGACTGCAAGAGTAGTACCTATACATAAAAGTGGGGAGTTAACCATGGTTACTAACTATCGCCCAATATCATTGCTCCCATTGTCAAAAATCTTAGAAAAATGCGTCCATATGCAACTATTTATTACCAACAATCTAGCTATATGACCCCTGTTCAATTGGGTTTTCGCCCGAATCACTCCACTACAACTGCCCTCCTAAAAGTTTGCAATGACATCCAAACTGGCATGGAACAAGGAGACCTAACTGGAGTTTTCTTGATTTTGCAAAGGCCTTTGAAACAGTAGACCATGACATACTACTGCTCAAACTAAAAAACTCAGGTATTGGTGATCGTCCACTAACCTGGTTTCGATCATATGTATCGGATCGATCACAGTATGTCTCCATTTCTGACAGCGACTCCCTCGCTCTCCCAGTCACGTGTGGTGTTCCCCAAGGTTCCATTATCGGCCCCCTACTATTCACATTATTTATAAATGATCTGCAAAATGTCTGCAAATCCTGAACTGTACACATGTACACAGATGACACGTTAACCTATGCAAACAAATCCGATCTGCGGCAGTTTGAGGCAGTGCTCCAAGACCAGTTCACAGAGGTAGAAAAGTGGATCTCTAAAAACAAACTCTTCCTAAACACTGACAAAACTGTCACAATGATCTTTGGAATGGTACCTAAATTACACAAACAACAAAATTCCCATCTACGCATTAAAGCAAAATCAAATGGCACACTGACCGCAGTCCACTCTTTCAAATACTTGGGTATGTTGCTAGACCCCAATCTATCTTTTGGCCTCCACATAGAAAAACTTGCATCTAAACTCTATCCAAAACTAGGTGCCCTGTGCAGAAACAAATCCTGTCTCAGCCCTACAGTTAAGGAAAAGATTGTATAGCAAATGCTGATGCCAACCATGGATTATGGAGATGTAGTTTATGCACCTGCACTGCAAACTCATCGTAATAAACTAAATACACTGTATAACTCGTTCTGATGCTTTGTGCTACAATGTAACTACAGGACCCACCATTGTGACATGCTAAAAGAACTAAACTGGCTGTTGCTGGAATCCAGACGCACCCTCCATCTTTCCTGCCTTGTGTTTAAGAGCTTTTCGGGGAAGCTCCCACCCTACCTGAACAGAATGCTCTCCCCGGCTGTTCCCACCTCCCATAACCTTCGATCCAGTACCAGCACATTATTTAGTCTGCCTCCATACAAAAAGAAAGCAGCTCGATCCTCCTTTTCCTACAGAGCGCCACAGTTATGGAATAACCTCCTGCACACTTTCAAACCTTCCCCATGCCTAATATCCTTTAAGAGATCCCTCTCTGCATATCTCAAAACAGAATGCTCCTGTCATGATTGATTATATATTTCCTACCTGTTCTATGTTAGATTTTTGCATATATTATGTATTAATATTGTTTTTGTATTTTATTCTACCCTATTGTATCAATGCAATGTTTTGTGGACCCAGGACATACCTGAAAACGAGAAATATCTCAATGTATCCTTCCTGATAAAATATTTTATAAATTAATAATAATTTTTGGCCATGACTGTATGAGCCAACCTAGATTTAGCTTTCAACAAAGAATACCAAGAGAACAAAGCAATTTTGATGTTAAAAGTAAATTGGAAAGTTGTCTAAAATTGCATGCCCTATCTGAATCATGAGAGTTTAATTTTGACTAGACTGTCACATCATATACATTCACCCCAACTCCACAATTTACTCATTTAAGCAGCTAAACTGTGTGATAAAATATCAAAAGTTTTTTTTCTACATCTTCATTGTTGGAAAACATCCTTCATATGTTTGTTCTGTACACAAACATATTTATTAGTGAGTGCAGGATAAAAATGTTGACTGCAATTCCGTGTTTGGAAAATAGTTTTATTTGGCTACTTTACATAATCTCTCTTCATCATGAGCGTCTGTAATCTTTCATTTATGATGCTGCACAAAATTTTCTCATTTGAGCTCTCAGCACATATACCTTAATAGATGTTTGATTCATTTTTTACATGGTGCTGTGATGGTTCCTTCTGTCCATGATGAGGTGTGTAAACTCACAAATTACCTCCTTCTTCAGAATAATAACTTTCACACCCATCCTTCACCTGCATAGGGGAAAAACAAATGCGCAGAGATATATTCAGATTGCTCTTAGGTGAACTGATAATAAATACAGCTTGTCTGACATAATTTACAACACGAAATACAGTTCTATAAGCAATAACCTGCTTTTCCCTGTACACCATGCTTAAACAAGGCATCCCACAGGCCTTTCATTCAACCATGATATAGGGCAGGGATGGCCAACGGGTGTTAAGAGTGCCACACGTGCCTCTGCACTAGTTTTTGCAGGCCCCTGGGAAAAGTAGAACTAAAGATATGTGCTATAGATTTTGTGGATTATTTCATGGACATTTGTGTAAGTAGCTCTAAATGTATATTATTATATTATGTTATTTGTAGAGCGCCAACAAATTCCGCAGTGCTAACAGATTCCACAGCGTGCGACTCTAAAGACTTTAGAAGTATTGATCTAAGGCCCCCATATATTAGGAAGCACTGATTTAGAGAATTAATAAGCTATTCATTTAAAATAAATCTCTTTTTATACTTCCCACACTACTTATTTGATCTACTTTCAAGCACATGTCTTCAGCTATAGCACCTCAGCAGAACCTTTCAGAATTCAAGCTCATTGTGTTACATTAACTATTTGTTCAGAAACAGTTTAGCAATATTTACTCTTTCGATTCCTAAAATATGTTTTTTATATTTAATAAATAAATTCCCATATATTACATTATGGAAGCTTGTATATTCACTGTACAGCTGTAACACTTCCTAAAAATGTACACCTTTATAGCTGGCATCTTGAGACTCTGGGCCAATTTATCATGTCCCGAATGGGGTCAAATACCCCTGTTTCCGCACCAGCCTTCAGGCTCGCTGGAAACAGGAGTTAAGAAGCATCGGTTTTAAGACCGCTGCTCCTTAACTCCTCCACTGCCTCTGAGGCGGCGGATATCAATCCGCACAATCTCATTAGTGATGTCGCGAACAGTTTGCCGGAGAACAGTTCCCGGCGAACATAGCTTGTTCGCGTTCGCAGCTGCGGGCGAACATATGCGATGTTCGATCCGCCCCCTATTCTTTATCATTGCCTAAACTTTGACCCTGTATCTCACAGTCAGCAGGCACATTCCAGCCAATCAGCAGCAGACCCTCCCTCCCAGACCCTTACACCTCATGGACAGCAGCCATTTTAGATTCATTCGGAAGCTGCATTGCTGGTGAGAGGAGGGACAGTGTAGCTGCTGCTAATTTAATAGGGAAATCGATAGCTAGGCTAGTGTATTCAGTGTCCACTACAGTCCTGAAGGACTCATCTGATCTCTGCTGTAAGGACAGCACCCCAAAAAGCCATTTTTAGGGCTAGAACATCATTTTCTTTTATTTTATTTTTTTCTTTGTAATCTAATTGCATTTGCCTGCCTGTCAGCGTGTGTCAGGCTCACAGCATATACTGTGCCTACTTGCTCACTGCCACCACTCATATCTGGTGTAACATTAGTGTAAATTTAAAAAAAAAATACTTTTACATCAGTCTGCTAGTGTAATCTATTTTCAGTTGCCAGGCCAGCCTGCCACTGCCAGACTGTGTGTCAGGCTCACAGCATATACTGTGCCTACTTGCTCAGTGCCACCACCAGTCATATCTGGTGTAACAGTAGTGTAATTTTTAAAAAAAAAAACTTTTACATCAGTCTGCTAGTGTAATCTAATAGCAGTTGCCTGCCTGCCACTGCCAGCCTGTGTGTCAGGCTCACAGCATATACTGTGCCTGCTCGCTCAGTACCACCACTCATATCTGGTGTAAAATTAGTGTAAATTTAAAAAAAAAAAACTTTTACATCAGTCTGCTAGTGTAATCTAATTTCAGTTGCCAGGCCAGCCTGCCACTGCCAGCCTGTGTGTCAGGCTCACAGCATATACTGTGCCTACTTGCTCAGTGCCACCACCAGTCATCTCTGGTGTAACACTAGTGTAAATTAAAAAAAAAAATAACTTTTACATCAGTCTGCTAGTCGAATCTAATAGCAGTTGCCTGCCTGCCACTGCCAGCCTTTGTGTCAGGCTCACAGCATATACTGTGCCTACTCGCTCAGTGCCATCACTCATATCTGGTGTAACATTAGTGTAAATTTAAAAAAAAAAACTTTTACATCAGTCTGCTAGTGTAATCTAATTTCAGTTGCCAGGCCAGCCTGCCACTGCCAGCCTGTGTGTCAGGCTCACAGCATATACTGTGCCTACTTGCTCAGTGCCACCACCAGTCATCTCTGGTGTAACACTAGTGTAAATTAAAAAAAAAATAACTTTTACATCAGTCTGCTAGTCGAATCTAATAGCAGTTGCCTGCCTGCCACTGCCAGCCTTTGTGTCAGACTCACAGCATATACTGTGCCTACTCGCTCAGTGCCATCACTCATATCTGGTGTAACATTAGTGTAAATTTAAAAAAAAAAAACTTTTACATCAGTCTGCTAGTGCAATCTAATTTCAGTTGCCAGGCCAGACTGCCACTGCCAGCCTGTGTGTCAGGCTCACAGTATATACTGTGCCTACTTGCTCAGTGCCACCACCAGTCATATCTGGTGTAACAGTAGTGTAAATTTAAAAAAATTTTTTT
Organism: Bombina bombina; assembly: GCF_027579735.1. Taxonomy (NCBI): domain Eukaryota; kingdom Metazoa; phylum Chordata; class Amphibia; order Anura; family Bombinatoridae; genus Bombina; species Bombina bombina. Next base: position 590,299,502 of record NC_069504.1, read on the forward strand.
TTTACATCAGTCTGCTAGTGTAATCTAATAGCAGTTGCCTGCCTGCCACTGCTGGCCTGTGTGTCAGGCTCACAGCATATACTGTGCCTACTCGCTCAGTGCCACCACTCATATCTGGTGTAACATTAGTGTAAATTTAAAAAAAAAAAAATTTTACATCAGTCTGCTAGTGTAATCTAATTTCAGTTGCCAGGCCAGCCTGCCACTGCCAGCCTGTGTGTCAGGCTCACAACATATACTGTGCCTACTTGCTCAGTACCACCACCAGTCATATCTGGTGTAACAGTAGTGTAAATTTAAAAAAAAAAAACTTTTACATCAGTCTGCTAGTGTAATCTAATAGCAGTTGCCTGCCTGCCACTGCCAGCCTGTGTGTCAGGCTCACAGCATATACAGTGCCTACTCGCTCAGTGCCACCACTCATATCTGGTGTAACATTAGTGTAAATTTAAAAAAAAAACTTTTACATCAGTCTGCTAGTGTAATCTAATTTCAGTTGCCAGCAGGCCAGCCTGCCACTGCCAGCCTGTGTGTCAGGCTTACAGCATATACTGTGCCTACTTGCTCAGTGCCACCACCAGTCATGGTGTAACAGTAGTGTAAATTTAAAAAAAAACAAAAAACTTTTACATCAGTCTGATAGTGTAATCTAATAGCAGTTGCCTGCCACTGCCAGCCTGTGTGTCAGAATCACAGCATATACTGTGCCTACTTGCCCAGTGCCACCACTCATATTATCTTGTTTAATAGTAGTGTAAGTGTACATTTAAAAATAAAAAAACTATTTTGACTGTGAAACATCAGTCTGCTTTTTTGTGTCAGGCTCACAGCGTATACTGTGCCCACTTGCCCAGTGCCACCACTCATATTATCTTGTTTAATAGTAGTGTAAGTGTACATTTAAAAAAAAAAAAAAAATTGACTGTGAAACATAAGTCTGCTTTTTTGTGTCAGACTAACAGCGTATACTGTGCCCACTTGTCCAGTGCCACCACACATATTATCTTGTTTAATAGTAGTGTAAGTGTACATTTTAAAAATAAAAATAAATATTTTGACTGTGAAACATAAGTCTGCTTTTTTGTGTCAGGCTCATAGCGTATACTGTGCCCACTTGACCAGTGCCACCACTCATATTATCTTGTTTAATAGTAGTGTCAGTGTAAATTTAAAAAGAAAAAAAAAATTTTTTACTGTGAAACATCAGTCTGGTTTTTGTGTCAGGTTCACAGCGTATACTGTGCCCACTCACAGTAGCTTGCACGCATAGTAGCACTAATTGAAAAAAAATGACAGGCAGAGGCAGGCCAACCCGCAGGGGCCGTCGTGGTCGTGGTGCTGTGATTCCCTTTGGCCATAGAATAATGCCCAGTGTTAGCCCACGTACCATGAACACGAAAAGTTCTGATGAAATAGTTGACTTTATAACACAGGACACCCAATCTTCTACAGCTTCCGCTCGTAACCTTGATGCACCATCCTCCTCCAGCTTAGCTTCAGGCACCTCTCAACTTACCACTCACCCGCCTGCCTCCACCACCAACACTAGCACCACAGCCACCTCACTTGATCTGTCAGAGGAGTTATGTACACCTCAGTGTGAAGAAATGAGTGATGCGCAACCATCATTGACAGAGGATGTAGATAACTGTGATATGTTTCTCAAGCTAAAGGGTAGTAGATTCAGAAGTAATTTGAGGAAGCACTTCTTTACAGAAAGAGTGATTGATTTATGGAATAAACTTCCTCAAGAGGTAGTAGCAACAAACACTGTGGGGGACTTTAAAAATGCATGGGACAAGCATAGGGCTATCCTACGAACTAGATAAGTTTATACTGTTAGGTAAGGTCGGGCAGACTTGCTGGGCCTATGGCTCTTATCTGCCGTCAATATCTATGTTTCTATGTTTCAGTCTGGCAGCATTACAGACATGAACGACGCACGGTGTAATGATGATGATGATATTGTACCCGCCGTTGCTTCCGTTGTTGAGTTGTCAGATACAAGTGAAGGGGTTGATGATGACGATGCGTCCATGGATGTCACGTGGGCGCCCGGTAGAAGAGAAGAAGAACAGGGGGAAAGTTCAGATGGGGAGACAAAGAGGAGCAGGAGGAGGAGACGAGTTGGAAGCAGGGGGAGGTCGTCACAAGGAGCTAGTGGCACAGTCAGACAGCATGCATCGGCACCCGGGGTCAGCCAGACAGCACGCCAATCAACGCATGCTGTTGACACCACCAGAATGCCGTCATCGCAGAGCTCAGCAGTGTGGAATTTTTTTTATGTGTCTGCCTCTGACAACAGCAATGCCATTTGCAACCTGTGCCAAAAGAAACATGGGAAGTCAAACACCCACCTAGGTACAACTGCTTTGCGAAGGCACATGATCTCACATCACAAACGCCTATGGGATGAACACATGCGGACAAGCAGCACACAAAATCAAAGCCGCCATCCTCACATCAACCACTGCTGTGCTCCTTGCCCCCTTTCAACCATCCGCCAATCTGCCTCTCTTCTGGAGCAGTTCCTGCTCATCTGCCCACAGTCAGGTGTCTGTCAAGGACATGTTTGAGCGTAAGAAGCCAATGTCACCAAGTCACCCCCTTGCCCGGCGTCTGACAGCTGGCTTGTCTGAACTCTTAGCCCGCCAGCATTTACCATACAAGCTGGTGGAGTCTGAGGAGTTCAAAAAATTTGTAGCTATTGGGACACCGCAGTGGAAGATACCCGGCCGAAATTTCTTTGCACAAAAGGCAATCCCCAACCTGTACTCGATTGTGCGAAAGGAAGTAATGGCATGTCTGGCACACAGTGTTGGGGCAAGGGTCCATCTGACCACTGATAGCTGGTCTGAAAAGCATGGTCAGGGCAGGTATATCACCTACACTGCGCATTGGGTAAACCTGCTGACGGCTGCCAAGCATGGAATGCCTGGCTCTGCAGAGGAGTTGGTGACACCACCACGACTTGCAGGCAGGCCTGCTGCCACCTCCTCTATTCCTCCTACTCCATCCTCTTCCATAACCTCCTTGGCTGAGTCCTCTTCTGCTGCTGCGTCTTACTCCACATCAACGGCACCCCCCCAGCTCCCCAGGTACTATTCCACATCCCGGATACGGCAGTGTCACGCCGTCTTGGGGTTGACTTGCCTGAAAGCAGAGAGTCACACTGCAGCAGCACTCCTGTCTGCCCTGAACACACAGGTGGATCAGTGGCTGACTCCGCACCAACTGCCGTGCATGGCACATGTGTATAATCTGATTGTACAACGCTTTGTGCAGAAGTACCCAGGCTTACAGGACGTCCTGAAGCAGGCCAGGCAGGTATGTGGCCATTTCAGGCGTTCCTACACGGCCATGGCGCACTTGTCAGATATCCAGCGGCGAAACAACCTGCTTGTGAGGTGCTTGATTTGCGACAGCCCGACACGTTGGAATTCAACTCTCCTAATGTTCGACCGCCTGCTTCAACAAGAAAAAGCCGTTAACGAGTATTTGTATGACCGGGGTGCTAGGACAGCCTCTGGGGAGCTGGGAATTTTTTTGCCACGTTACTGGACGCTCATGCGCAATGCCTGTAGGCTCATGCGTCCTTTTGAGGAGGTGACAAACCTAGTCAGTCGCACCGAAGGCACCATCAGCGACATCATACCATTTGTTTTCTTCCTGGAGCGAGCCCTGCGAAGAGTGCTGGATCAGGCCGTAGATGAGCGTGAAGAGGAAGAGTTGTGGTCACCATCAGCATCGCTGAGGTTTGTGAGGAAGAGGAGTCAGAGGAGGAATGTGGTTTTGAGGAGGAGGAGGAGGAAGACCAAGCACAACAGGCATCCCAGGGTGCTCGTTGTCACCTATCTGGTACCCGTGGTGTTGTACGTGGCTGGGGGGAAGAAGATACCTTCAGTGAGATCAGTGAGGATGAGGAATGGGACATGAGTAGCTCGGCTTCCAACCTTGTGCAAATGGGGTCTTTCATGCTGTCGTGCCTGTTGAGGGACACTCGTATAAAAAAGCTGAAGGAGAACAAACTGTACTGGGTGTCCATGCTACTAGACCCCCGGTATAAGCATAAAGTGACTGAAATGTTACCAAATTCCCGCAAGTCGGAAAGGATGGAGCAGTTCAAAAATAAATTAAAAAGTATGCTTTACACAGCGTATAAGGGTGATGTCACAGTACAACGGGAATCTAACAGGGGAAGACGTGAAAGTAATACTCCTCCTCCCATGACCACGCCGGCAAGGACAGGATGCTTTCCAGACGTGTTGTTGATGGAGGACATGCGGACCTTTTTAACTCCTATGCATCGCCACAGCCCTTTGGGATCCAGCCTCAGAGAACGACTCAACCGACAGGTAGCAGACTACCTGGCCATCGAACTTCTGGCCTGCCCCGTTTCAAGTGTCCTGTCAGAAAGGACCTTCAGTGCAGCAGGAGGTTTTGTCACTGAGAAGAGAAGTCGCCTAGGTCAAAAAAGTCTTGATTACCTCACCTTTATTAAAATGAATGAGCGATGAATCCTGAAGGGACTGACATTGGGCGATACATTTGAGTAAAAAAGGCCTGATGAGATGAGCTGCCTTGGGCTAAAAATGGTCAACACGCTGCTGTATTTTATCTTCGAATGCCGGATGACTTGCGTGACTTATCCGCCAACAACTAGGGTTCAAGCTGCAATGTTTTAGGGCACTTTCTAACTGTCAAACAAATATCAATCTTTCTGGCCGCTGCTACAGCAGCGGCTGCAACAATACGTAATTTTTCAGGCATGTGTACATGCCTAATTTTTCTGGCCTCTGGTGCTGCACTGTGGCTTCAAAACCCAAACCAAAAAAAAGGCACATAACAGGGATTAAACTGCTAAGAATAGTACTACTTAACACACCACTCATATCTGGTGGCACAGTAGATTGCACACGCAGTGCCCCAAATTTGAAGTAGGAGGACCGACCAAGCATCTTTTTCCATCTCCCGGTTCCTAAAATCCATGCCACATACACTTCCCCTGATAGGGGACACCGCAGTGGAAGCTACATGGCCGAAATTTCCTTGCACAAAAGGCAATCCCCAACCTGTACTCGATTGTGCAAAAGGAAGTCACCTTACCATGGGTCACAGACCGCACGTCTTGTAAAATTCTCTGTCCGGGAAATTATCTATCTATCAAATCTATCTATTGATCTATCAAATCTATCTATCTATCGTATCTATCAAATGTATCTATTGCATCTATTGATCTATCTATCTAATCTATGTATCTATCTATCAAATCTATCTATCTCGTGGCTGGACCGACCAAGCATCTTTTTCCATCTCCCGGTTCCTAAAATCCATGCCATATACACGTACCCTGATAGGGGACGTAACAGGTATTAAACTGATAAGAATAGTACTACTTCACAGACCACTCATATCTGTTGGCACAGTAGATTACACGCAGTGCTCTGACAAAATGCAGAAGGACATTTGACAGACGGACATTTGGCAGACGGACATTTGGCCGACAGGCAGAAAGCTAAAGAATGTTCTGATTTCGGCCGAGGGCAGATACACAGAGTGCTCTGTTGTAATCAGAGCCTCGGGCGCCGCAACTGCCTCTGGGAACCTTACCATGGGTCCCAGACCCTCTGTCTGGGAAATTATCTATCTATCAAATCTATCTATTTATCTATCAAATCTATCTATCGTATCTATCATCAAATGTATCTATTGCATCTATTGATCTATCTATCTAATCTATGTATCTATCTATCTCGTGGCTGGGCCGACCAAGCATCTTTTTCCATCTCCCGGTTCCTAAAATCATCTCCGGGTTCCTAAAATCGAGGCCATATACACGTCCCCTGATAGGGCATGTAACAGGGATTAAACTGATAAGAATAGTACTAGTTAACACACCACTCCTATCTGGTGGCACATTAGATTGCACGCACAGTGCCCCAAATTGGAACTTGGAAGTAGGAGGACCGACCAAGCATCTCATCTCTGTGTGATTCCTGTTCTTGTAGGACAGTTAATGGGTCAGTCATGTTGCACAGTTACTCAATGTGACAAATATTCCTGGTTAGCTCGTCGTTCTCTTTTTCCCAGCTGCTGGACCAGATCAGAGATTGTGAGTAAAACCTGCTCCTGCTGCCGGGTGATCTCACTCAGGACTCGCTTCTCTAGGTCTTGCAGCTGTTTTCTGATGTCCCTAATCAGGGCAATTAGTCTCTCTGTTACACCAGCTGCTTTCTCTTGCACCCCTCTCCTGTGCAGACTCTGGACTCTTTTCTCAGTCTCCTCTCTCTTTGTGGTCAGTTTCTGCAGAACATTTCTCAGTTTCTTTTTCTTCTTCTCAGAAGCCTCATTCAGCAGCTCAACCTGGTGTCCCCTGTGCTCTCCGGCCAGGGAGCAGGACACACAGATACAGGCAGCATCCTCAGTGCAGTAATATAATAGGAGCATCTTGTGGGTGGAGCATTTTCTGTTACCTCAGGAAGTGATTGCACGCGCAGTGACATCAGTGAGGACAAGGAACGGGACATGGCTAGCTTGGTATCCAACCTTGTGCAAATGGGGAGTTTGCGGTTATGACAGGGGGTGACATTGCACAAGAAGTTCACCAAAACTGCTTGCACAATGATAAATGCAGACAGCGTATGCTGCCAGCATTTATCGAATTTGGTGGACATGATTGCTACAGCGGATCATGTCCGCCAGACACTTGATAAATCAGCTCCTATGGGCCTAATTATCTAACCTTTTTATTCTATGCCCATGGAACTCCCGCATTCAGCCTACTAGAAGAACAGAGAAGGTTATTTTACAATAAGAAGAACCCTTTCAATTTTGTGCCAATTTCACTGCTTTTTTGTATGTAGAGTGTAGTTTTATTATGATTTCTACTGTGTATATTAAAAAAATCTTTGTAATATTAATGTAGTTTATTTTTCCAAAAATATGATTATAGAAGAACAATATTTTATGATTTTTAATGCTGTTTAAGAATACCATTTTTTACTGCATCTCTCTATTTAAACTTTTAAATTATGTTTTTTTTGTTTGTAAAATATATTTATCTTCTTCACATGCTTAAATGCATAGTTGAGCAAGCAAGCAGGTTACTGGAGTATTGACAAAGTTCTATTCAGCTGCTCCGCACACTCAGTTCTGCAATCAAAACACACCCATTTGATAGTAATAGTATAATTTAGACTTATCCTTAGCTTATTATAAATATTACAGCACCAAGCTTTTACACCTACCCCATAATGGGCCAGATTATCAGTGTTGCACTAACAGTTACGGTTGTTTGTGCTCATCGGGTTTTGCACTCATATTACAAGATAAAAGTAAACATGAACGCATGAGTGCAATTGCAATTTATGCTAGAATGATTACAGCATCCTCAGAGCTCTGGTTAACTTTTTTGCAAAACAAAAAAAGTTGCACAAAGCATAGAGAAGTACAGTTACACTCATACTAACACCATCTAATAAAAATATTTTTTTTAAAATTGCACAAAAAGAGTCATAAGTGCTCAAAGATATGAGGTCTCAGGTGAAAAAAAAAGGCAGGCAAAGGGCTTTAACATTGAGATACATACATAAACATGTCTAAATATGTAAATTAATGTATATACAGTGATATACTAGAACTATAGACAAGATGAAAGTGGCATGTGATACTGTCACTTTAAAGAAAGCAATCACTGCACACAGATTTCTTTAGAGATAGATTCTCATATTTATTAAATTCCTTTAGCAAATATGTCATCGACTGGAATTTGCTCAGTAACCTAGAAAAGATTAACACAAATCATACACAACAAAAATAAGTACAGTATATAGAAAAATAGTTTGAACATAACAAGTAAAAAGACCCTTTGCAATAAGTGTGATTAATATTGTGCAGTACAGTCCTTTAAAGCGTGACCGCAACCAAACGGTTGGACACAGAATCTATATTACTCACGCAGTCCCCAAATGATTATGCTAGCTAGCATGCTGGTCAGGGCCGTCTTTAACACAGGGCAAAAGGGGCAGCTGCCCAGGGCCCAGTCTCTGTTGAGGGGCCCAAGAGTCCTAAAAAAAAAAAAAAAAAAAAAAAAAAAACTTTTTTTTTTTTATGGTTCATACCAGACTGCTGATTTGACATGGGGAACACACACATTCAGTCCCAATACTGTCACAGTCAAAAGTACTCTGCTTGTTTTTTGTTTTTTTTAAAAACTGTGCCAGACCGTGCCGGTGTCATGTGACATGCCAAGCTATTGCCATGTGCTGTTTTAGATGTGCTCTGTGCAGCACTGAAAGCAAAGCCCTAACTCGGCATCCAGCCATTCCCACTGCATCAGAAAAGATCCTACTGGGGTTACCACTGTTACCAGGTAACTGCTCTGGTGGTAGGGATTGTTTCTGGGTAGGGCTGACTGTAAGCGCATGCAGCAGAACGCTGGAGCGGCAAGCACATGAGGATTTGAGCATCTGTGCAGCTGCATACACTGCTCTCTTCAGTCTTGAGGCTGTGTGACTCATCTCTCACTGTATCCATGCAGCCTTGGGCAGACAGCATCCAGTCTGCTGGTCCCCTTAGCCCTGCTCTTTCTGCTGTGGCCCTAAGATCAACTAACTGAAGTTTGTTAGGGGAACAGTGCTTTGTCAGTGTCAAAAGAATATTAAATGAATCCACAGTGGAGGAATGTATATATTTATTTACTTATTAATACTGCTTAGGTCCAGTTTTACATATTGCAATTTATTTCATTTTTTTAAATGATTAGCCCAGCAGTGATGATCCACTGCTGGGCTAATAATTTTGAAAACAATTATAAAATAAATTGATTTAGTTGTTTTTTGGGATGTTGGGGTGGAGAGCGAAATAGCATGGGGTGGGGGGGGGCCCCAAGGAAATTTTTGCCCAGGGTCCAGTCAATATTAAAGACTGCCCTGATGCTGGTAATCCCGAGGTATACCTCTCTGTTTATCAAGCCATCATTAGGCTCCTTGTTCCGGACTTGTTGGTATTGCCGGTAGGAGGAGTTTTCCAGACATTCGTGGAATACCCTGAATGGTTGGATTGGACATATCCTACTGGGCATGTTAACACAGAACTGTGTCTTTTGGAAAGTTGCTGTTCAGTTTCTTCAAGTTTGGAAATATGCTATACAATAGCTACATGCAAATCCTATAGCTGACAGGCAGGACAGCCTATGATACGGAGGAGTTTGGAAGCTAACCAATCAGATGAGGAGTGTGTAAGGACACCAGCACTCCCACCTCTTACGCCACACCGCAATACCAACAAGTCCGGAACAAGGAGCCTAATGGCAGAACGCTTGTATTTGGCTTGATAAACAGAGAGGTATACCTCTGGATTACCAGCATGCTAGCTAGCCCAATCATTTGGGGACTGCGTGAGTAATATAGATTCTGTGTGCAGCTGTTTGGTTGCGGTCACGCTTTGAAGGACTGTACTGCACAATATTAATCACACTTATTGCAAAGGGTCTTTTTACTTGTTATGTTCAAACTATTTTTCTATATGCTCAATTTTGTTGTATATGATTTGTGTTTATCTGTTCTAAGTTACTGGGCAAATTCCAGTCGATGACATATTTGCTAAAGGAATTTAATAAATATGAGAATCTATCTCTAAAGAAATCTCTGTGCAGTGATCCCTTCCTTTAAAGTGACAGTATCACATGCCACTTTGATCTTGTCTATAGTTCTAGTATATCATACATTTTAAAGGGTTGCACCAGTTACATTTCTCTAGTAGTATTATCTCCTCCCTCTAATATAGATATATAAACTTAAAATATATAAATATATATATATATATATATATATATATATATATATATATATATATATATAAAGAGAGAGAGAGACTTCAAAGAAAGAAGAGGCACTCACAGGACTTAATGAACATAGTTTTTATTAGTATTTCTTCAATAAAGTTTCAGTCAACGTTTCGGTCCTCACAGAGACCTTTTCAAGACTGTTTCATAGTAATGTACGTGCAGTATGTTCAGCTTAAAAAAAAAGGCAGACAAATGGCTTTAACATTGAGATACATACATATACATGTCTAAATATGTAAATTAATGTACGTACAATATATATATATTTATGCTCTGGGGTTAACTGCCTGGGTTGCTGGGAACTTTGCAGCTGTCAGTGTTCTGGGCTGTGAAGTTTGCTGTGGCTTAGGATGTGTACCCAGTCCAGTCTGTGAGTGCGGTCCATTCCTGTGTTTTATATATATATATATATATATATATATATATACAGATGTATTTATATGGGTATATATGTATTTACAGACATATATACACATATAAACACATATAAACACATAAATACAAATGTACACACACACACACACATATATATATATATATATATATATATATATAAGTGCATTGGATCCCTTTGCAGTTAAGTAGATGACAACATGAAAGAGCATATTTATGCAATATTCATATTTAATAAAGTGTTATACTGTATATTTATTGTAAATATTTCCCATTCCAATGTTCTGCACATAGCAAAATATGTTCTAAATATATATATATATATATATATATATATATATATATATATATATATATATATATAAAGTTCCATGTAGAGCTTGGCACTCATTTGCTGAATAAGGTACTTGCCGGGGTGCACTTCAATAATAGCATAATCTTCACAAATTTGAACGCACTATTTGTTTGTTTTTGGAGAGGAAAATTTGCACAAGGGGTTAATGATGGTGTAATTAACTTCTAGCCAATGAGTTTGTTTTTATTTCTTTTTAAACGCTACCAATCTGTACGTACTTAAGTCTATGATTACGGTCACCAGGACCGAAACCGGTCAGACTAATTTTTATCTCATGACATAACACCCTGTTTGGAGTCTGCTGCTGATATGTTTTGCCTATTTTTAGATGTTTCTAAATAAAATCATTTTTTATTCTGCACAAGTGGCTGGATGTATTGGATCCTTTTGTTTTTTTCATTTACCTTACACGGAGCACTGGGGCTCCGTTACCCTCTGGGCATCCACGCCCCTTCTAAGCCGAGAGCCTATGAGAAGCTACATATAGGACTGACCTGAGATGTCACCAAGTCAGAACTCAAACAGATCGAGACCGCAGGAGAGAGAGAACCGGCTGAGGGGAATACTTGCAGCTATAGGCGTGGAAGTGGCGTGGAGTTTCCCCACCACACAACTTTGAAGTGCTGAAATCCCTGAGTGCCTCTGCCACTACTGCAGTGGGTGAGTTCAAGTGTCAACGCTCATGGAGTGGACACTACCTGCCATTTATATGCTTTGTTTCCTCTGCACACTGAGTCTACACCAGGGGTAGGAGGAATAAAATATCCCGGTCCCCTGAGATTATTATATATTGACTACAGTAACAAGTTTTTGACAGGGGTGGGAGGGGCAAATGTCCCGGTCCCTTTTACACAGTAATTGGAACATTTAAAGGCAGGCTTTGGACTTTCTGTTTGTGACTAAGTGACGGTTTTAACCAATACCTCTCAGGCATCCCCCATTGGATTCTTTCTCTTATCTTGTATAATCATATCAAGCATCATTTTGTTTGTTTTTTAGAGAAAACAGACCACGTTTGTCTAACCTCTCCTAGTAGTTTAAATTCTCCATTCCCTTTATTAGCTTTGTGAACTGTTTTTAACTCTTGCTAACTATGCACTATGCTAACTATGCTAACTATGCACTGTTTTTTTTGTGTTTTTTTTAGCTTGGTCCCCAGAACTGCACTCCATACTCAAGGTGAGGTCTTACCAGGGATTTATATAGTGACAGAATTATGCTTCCCTATCTTGCATCAATGCCTCTTTTAATACATTCTAATATCTAATTAGCCATAGAAGCCATTGCCCTGCATTGTGCACCAATTTTTAGCTTGTTATCTATAAGTACTCCCAAATCGCTTTCTCCCTGTGTTTTTCTAAGTGTAGTCCGATTTAAATAATTGATTGTCCACTCATTTTCCATTTACCAGCCAATTCTTCCATTTGAAGGAGTTTTTAATAACTTGAAGAAACACTTAGGCCAAGTAGCCAAGTAAGTTAATTATTGCTTAGGTTTTTAGATTACTGGTGTTTCAAAACATGTTTGAGACTTTTGGCCTTCTGTTAATGGGAAGCAGTAAAATACAATGAAAAACCATACGATGATACAATTTTTGTGTTTTAAGTTTATAGTTAAAAAAAACAATGAAACAATGAGATCTATCACATTGCTGAGAAATGTATTCTTTGTTTGCACTTATCCACTCTGAGGAAGGATGCTTAAAAGGCTTGTTCTGATTGCTGTTACCAACATAAATGTAATTTTATACTTTATTGTTCTTCAATGATTTATGTCAACATTTATTGTTCAAGCAGATTGAGGTATATGTGTAAGCCAAATTGTTTAAAGCATTTCTCTTTGTTTTATATTAAATCTAATATAGAAATCTAAAAATGGGACAATTTCAGCTCTTTATAAATCTTTGAACACAATACACATACAGAATCGATTAGCATATAGAATTGATTAGCTTTTAAGATATGTATTATGATTAGAGATACTAATATATAATATAATTCAGTAGTTAGCCATGCATCAATGTGTATAAATCAGAAACAAATACATCCTATCCAAGTCTCTATTGATAGAGAGCAATAGTTCTGTTAGCCCTATTTAGAATCACTGCAAGGCAACCTTCATCATTGAGCTGCCCAAAAGTTAAGTACCTCAAGCATTGAGACGGCTCCCAGTAATAGCAACAGTATCTTATCATTATCATGTACAGTAGCCCAGTATTGACCCTGCTGAACTCTTTTTATAGTGACAGTTAAGATCAAGTGTACCTCTGCTTTTAGCTGTTTTAGAACAGTTTTTTGTTTTGTAAAACTCATTGCAGTGGATCAAAGAGATCAAAGAGAAATGATACTCTACATTGAGTTGATACCCACCAAAATGTAACTGCTGCTCACCCAATTCCTTGCACTGAAATTAAACCTAACCTCACTGTCTATAAAGCCCCCCCCACACACAATTAACTCTATCTTTGACAAAACAAAACCTATATATGCTTCCCCCAATGCAACTCTAAAGACCCTCCCATTTACCTCCCCTACACAATCACACCCTTTGAGACCCCTACTAAATCTGACCTCATCAATGTTACTCCCATTCTTAACCATTTACTATGCTACCCCCTCTCCATTAATATTAGATTTTGGTCATGGTGTCTTGCATTGAATGGCAGTGTGACAGTGTTTTTAATTGAATTTGCAGTGGGGAGAGGTCATGGTTAGGCTAAGGCTTATCAAGACAGAGAGCTTACGTTTAGTTGTGGTGGGGTAGGTTGTGTTTATTAAAGTTATTACATTGAGTTAACACTGTTGCCTATATAATATATAGGTACCACTGTTATACTTACTGTGGCCCAATAACCCTATGTGGTTTGTGGCTGCAACCTGCCACCAGGAGCATCAGTGTTTAGAATCGCATACGATCTAGCCCTTTTGTTGAAATGTATGCATGCAGACACAACCTATAAGTAAATAGGTGTATAAGAAATGTTTAATTCAATATTGTACATGAGTCATATATCATGTAATATTCTTTAAATGCAGTTGCAATTTATTTAACTTTATCCCGTCAAAGCACACATTGGCATGTGAATTATTTCAAGCTACAACTGAATAATTCCAAGACATACTTAAAGGGACAATCAACACCAGAATTTGTGTTCTTTAAAAAGAAAGATAATCCCTTTATTACCCATTCCCCAGTTTTGCATAACCAACACTGTTATAGAAATACACCTTTTACCTCTGTGATTATCTTGTATCTAAGCCTCTGCAGACTGCCCCCTTATTTCAGTTCTTTTGACAGACATGCATTTTAGCCAATCAGTGCTGGCTCCAGAGTAACTTCACGTGCATGAGCTCAATGTTATCTATATGAAACACATGAACTAATGCCCTCTAGTGGTCAAAATACATTCAGATTAGAGGCAGTCTTCAATGGCTAAGAAATTAGCATATGAACCTCCTAGAATTAGCTTTCAACTAAGAATACAATGAGAACAAAGAAAAATTGGTGATAAAAGTAAATTGGAAAGTTGTTTAAAATGACATTCCCTATTTATTCATGAAAGTTTTTTTTTTACTTGACTGTCCCTTTAAGTTGATGCATGCCATGCAGACTGCAAAAATATCAGAATATATCTTTCTTGGGAATTCTCTTCAAGTTGGCATTTTTTTCTATATGTTGCATCTAAAATCCAAATTTAGAAGTCATATATTTTCTGTCTTATTTATAGTTTCATACTTAAATACCTTTTTATGAATACTATGTGGAGAATACAGTAAATATATGCAAGGCTTTTAATTTATTTTAACTACTATAATTTTAATTTCTTGGTATTATAAATCATTCATGTTCTATTTTAGTGTGAGAATAGAAAAAATATTCTCTCTTAATTTAGAGGTGAAGGTAAATATGTTCTAATGCTTCCATGATTTGTTCTTATTTCAATTACATTTCTGTACGGTATATTTAATTTAAAGTCTATGGTAATTTTTGTAATTCATAAAATACTTGTATTCCCATCACGTACATAATGTACATTTAAAAAAAAAAATGCTTCATTGTGTGCAGAATAATGATACAATTATTCTTGACAAATGTTTAAGACTTTCAAACACAGCAGAAATAACTGATAAATTAATCCGTAATTAAGAAGCAAAAGCCTTTGTACAAAAAATGTCTTTCACCTTTTCTGACAAATAATATTTTAAAGTCAGTTTAAGGATTTAAAACCTATACTGCTGCATTATTGTGACTTTAACCATTTGAATTAAGCAGCAAGCTAAATAACTCGCTGACAACACATCAACAAATCCTGATAAGACACTGAATTTTAGAAAGTTAAGCTTGTTGGTTAGAGATACTATAATTGAATGCCAAAAAAAAGATATTAGCAATATTATTTATGAGGATGCTAATTAAGGCAAATTAAGAATGTGCATACATTTAGCTGTAATTACTCTCTCTGCTATCCTAAGTCAGTTTTATGAACTCACCGCAGAAAAAAAAAAAGGTTCGGCAACAAAGGGTTGCATAGCAAAGGGGGTAAATATGAATAAAAATGGAACAGAGGAGAGAGAATAAAACGAGGAGGTGGTATAAAGAGAGGAAAAAGAAAAATGTACAAGTGGCAAATACATTTAAATAATGAAGCAAGACTAGAATGATTTAAGAATTAGTAAAAGTAGTATAGACTGTGATAAAGAATGCCTGGATATACTAAGCACAGGAAGACTGACAACCTCACTTAATCTGCCTTCCTGAAGATGATTTTTAATAGGCTCTGAGTCATCTTAAAAAAAAAAATGAAATAATAATACATTCTCTCTACAGTTTATTGTCAGATTTAAACTTGAGCATCTGTTCATGGGCAACTATAAATGAGCAAAACCAAATGTGTCAATAACTGATACCTATTTAACAAAATGCCATATGTTAAGCTGCAGATTAACATGGATTGAAGATCAAAAAAATTAAAGCTCTCATTATTCTTTTAAACAATTAAAAATAATTATTATCAGCAAGATTACAAGTCACAAATCCATTGGGAAAATCCTGCTCGCGATATGGCTTTTTCGCATTTTGCATAGCGCTGCCATTACAAGTTTGAAAAAAACGTATTTAACAAGCGTTATGCCACATACCACACAGAAACCAAGTTCCGACTTGGTGTGCACATGCATGTGTTCCCTCATAAAGATCAATGGAGAACATTTTTTGGGAAAAAAACCTAACAAATGTGATTGCGAAATGGCCATTGTATTTTTGCATTCCCCATTGAAGTCTAAGGAGAAAAAAAAGTGTATAAAAACACTCTACCCCCTAAACCGCCACCCCCCCACATTGCAAGGTATCTAAATACATCTATTAACCCCTAATCCGCCATCCCCCACATTGCAAACAATAAATAAATATATTAATCCCTAAACCGCCATCCCCCCACATCGCAAACAATAAATAAACTATTAACCCCTAAACCATCACCCCCCCACATCGCAAACTATAGATAAATCTATTAACCCATAAACTGTCATCCACCCACATCACAAACAATAGATCTATTAACCCCTAAACCGCCATCCCCCCACATCACAAACAATAAATAAATCTATTAAAGGGACACTGAACCTAAATTTTCTTTCGTGATTCAGATAGAGCATGCAATTTTAAGCAACTTTCTAATTTACTCCTATTATCAATTTTTCTTTCTTCTCTTGCTATTTTTATTTGAAAAAGAAGGCATCTAAGTTAAGGAGCCAGCAATTTTTTTGTTCAGAACTCTGGACAGCATTTGTTTATTGGTGGGTGAATTTATTCACCAATCAGCTAGAACAACCCAGGTTGTTCACAAAAAAGTGGGCCGTCATCTAAACTTACATTCTTGTTTTTCAAATAAAGATACCAAGAGAATGAAGAACATTGTATAATAAAAGTAAATTAGAAAGTTGCTTAAAATCGCATGCTCTATCTGAATAATGAAAGAAAAAATTTGTGTTCAGTGTCCCTTTAACCCCTAAACCGCCACCCCCCACAATGCAAAATATTAAACTAATAACTAAACCCCCTAACCTAACACCGCCTAACTTAAGCCCAATTAAAATAAACATAAATTAAATAAAAATATGGAAGATCAGATCACTAGCACCAGAAGGCCTTAATGAAAATATTGATCTAGCAGCCTTTAATAAACTAATCATTTTTTTTATTTTAAAGATTTTTTTAATGTTTATTTATTTATTTATTATTTAGTATTATTATTTTGTATTAATTGTATTTATTATATAGGATTTATTGTTGTATTTCATTGTATTTTATACTTTAACTTGTTCCTGCAGGTTATGATTTCCTATCTGGTTAGATTGATATATCTGACACATTATTAATACTTTGTTTGTATTCTGTCTCTATCTAGATACTATGTATTTGATGTTCATGGATAGACTCCGTTGTGTTTACTCCGGTTGTCTAGGAGATAAGCACCAGTGACGTAGGATAACCATGTGTTGTTCTTTTGACGCTCGAATCATTGTGAGATTTTTGACTTCATGAGTGATCCGGCGATCGGGAGTGCACACGCTGCAGTGAGCCTATACGTTTCATTTATTGGCGATTTCAAATATCCGTTAATATGACTGAAGTTATTTACTATGACTATGATTATGTTCAGGTGATACTTATTTATATGCCAATTGTATGGATCCTTGTAACCAATGAATGTGTATTGTATGGTGTATAGATATGTGAGCTATTGTGATGTTGTTTATGTTGCTTGAGGAAGCAAGAATCCCTTGCGAAACGCGTTCAGCTTGTTTTTAATGTGTTTTATTGCACATTTTAATAAATTGTATTTGACACTTTCGAACCTTGAGGTGTATTTACTGAGTTCCTGGAGGGTGTTATTTGGCACTGTAGGAACCTTTGACATCACTAGATCGTTTGAGAACTAGCTGGGAAGCTCCTAATTTTCCAGACTGCATTATTGAGCACTTTGCGATAAGTGTTTGGAGTTTGTGAGTATAACTCCTATTTGGGCTATTTCCTGTGGTTGGAGGGCTCATATCCTTGAGATAATATGCCATTGACGCACCTTCTCCTTTTTTATATCATTAAATAAAAATATACTAACTACCTTAAAAAAATTAAAACTTACCTGTTAAAGAAAATTAAAACCTAAGCTTAAACTAAAATAAAAAATATTACTTTAAAAAAAATAAAAATCCCGTAAAGGGCCTAAACAGCCCAGCTAAAAAGCTCTATGGTGTTGTGAGACATACATAGGCTGGGAGGAAATATTGTATATCTACAAGAGACACATTTTGCCACTGGCCATGAACCGCGATGGTTTATCCAAGAATACCCCATGGCTTTCTTTGCTTCTGGCCCTAAAAAAAAAAATGGGGTGGGCATTCTTTTTAGCAAAGATATACCGTTTCAGCTTTCGCAAATACACAGAGACTCAGAGGGCAGGTACTTGATGCTAATAGGTTTACTATATGGTAGACCCATAACACTAGTTAATGTCTATTGCCCAAACCAATCTCAACAGACCTTTTTCCAAGGGGTTATCCATAAAGTTCTGGAACTACAATCTGGTATAATATTCCTTGGGGGAGATTTGAATACCCCTTTGGACCCTACCCTAGACACCTCAGATGGAATCTCCAGTGTTCCCCATAAGACTATCAAACACATAACATCCTCACTTAGAGACGCAGCATTACATGACATTTGGCGATCACATCACCCCACGACTAAGAACTTCACATTCTTCTCCCATCCTCATAAAAAATACTCGAGAATAGACTACTGGTTTACAGACGCCACTGGTCTTACAAATACTACAAGTAGCAATATACTTCCTATCACCTGGTCGGACCATGCCCCGGTAACATGCTCAGTACTATGGTCTAATGTCCCAGTCACACCCTACATTTGGAGGTTGGATGACACATTGCTAGATGACCCAGTATTTAAATTAGAGATAGAGAAGGCCTTGATAGAATATTTCCAGATACATGAAAGAACAGAAACGCAGCCCGCCATGATATGGGAGGCCCATAAGTGTACTATTCGAGGCCTCCTCCTTAAACAGAAGGCCAGAATAGTTAAGAGTAGGAGAGTGAAATATCAAAAACTCCTCTCTGAGGTTGAAAAAGCGGAGTGTGCACACAAAGTAACACCAGCAGACGTAACACTTAACAAGTGTCTGTCACAAGCGAGAGCGGAACTTTTGAAGTTCCTACAAGAAGACTATCAAAAAGCGGCTCTACTTCTGAGACAACAGTTCTTCGAGCAAGGAGACAAAGCGGGACGACTGCTGGCTAGGGCTATTGCCCGGAAAAAAAAGAAACAATATGTGCATAGTATGACGCACCCTGATGGGAAACCTGGAGAATATGGGAAGTCAATTGCTGAGATCTTTAGATCTTATTATGAAACCCTATATAATATCAAGAATCCTGATGATATGGGGAGAAAGCCCCCACCCGGGAACAAGAGACACACAAGATATTAAAATATCTTGCTGATATTGACACCCCAAAGCTCTCGGAACAAGATTCTGAAGCTTTAGACTCCCCATTTACACTTATGGAATTTAAGCAAGCCCTCAAGGACATAGCGTCGGGTAAGAGCCCAGGCCCGGATGGCTTTGGAGCCAAGTATTACAAAATGTTTGGCGAAATACTTATGCCGAAAATGCTAAATCTATTTGATCGACTATCGGAGGACCCTTCTTTGCCTCACACAATGTTGGAAGCCCACATTGCTGTGATCCTCAAACCAGGCAAGTCAGAATCTAGGCCAGAGAACTACCGCCCTATCTCGTTGCTCAACTCAGACATCAAGATACTTGGTAATTGCTAATCGCCTCAATAGACATCTCCCGCATCTTATCTCCACCGATCAAGCGGGTTTTATACCCGGACGTGAGGCTAGAGACAATACCTTAAAAGTTCTTCAGGTGATTACATATGCCCATAATAATTCAGCCCCACTGGCCCTGGTCTCCACTGATGCTGAGAAAGCATTCGACCGGGTCAGTTGGACATTTATGCGGCTCACATTAGGAAAATTCGGCTTTGGACCAAAACTTACAAATTGGATAATGTCTTTATACTCAACACCAAATGCCAGAGTGAGAGTAAACGGGACCCTTTCGGATACCTTTGCAATCCGCAATGGGACAAGACAGGGTTGTCCCCTGTCCCCCCTCCTGTTCGCTCTGACAATCGAAATATTAGCAAACAGGATTAGAACAAACCCAGAGATAAGCGGAATCAATATAGGGGACACCACACATAAGCTTGCTATGTATGCTGATGATGTCCTACTGCTGATATCAGATGTGGGACAATCCCTCAACATGGCCATTGAAGAATTCACACTCTTTGGCAGAGTCTCAAATTTTCTATTAAACCCTTCAAAGTCTGAGATTATGAATCTCACAATCCCTAGGGTCGAGTTTGAGAAACTAGATGAAGACTGTCCCTTGCGAGTTGCAAGGGATAAGCTGAAATATCTGGGGATATTCCTGACATCTAATGTTAAAGAGATAATTACTTTGAACTACAAAACCATCAAGGATAGAGAAATAAAACCATGGAGAAATAAAACCATCTCCTGGTTAGGCCGCATAGGAGTGGTCAAAATGAATGTGATGCCAAGGGTGCTTTACATCATGCAGACTATCCCATCACTTACAGCCTCCCAAATCATACATCAAATACAATCCGCTGTAGAGTCCTATATATGGCAAGATCTGAAACCGAGAATCAGTAGGAGAACTATATTCTTACCCCGGAACAGAGGTGGATTAGGTGTGCCTGACTTGAAAGTGTATCAAAGGGCAATATCCCTTCAGAGATTGGTTGAATGGTGCCAAAACTCAAGTCAAAAAGCCTTGATACAGGTGGACAATGCTATCCTCAAGAGGGGAAACGTGGGAGCCCTAGCGTGGATCTCTCCCGCACATAGACCCCTTGAGATTAAACTCTACCCTCTGATAGATGATGTACTAATGAATTGGGATAGATTAATCAGGACCTTTGTCTCACCAGTTACCCCTCTCAGAGAAAATCCTGATTTGGATTTCCTAACTAGACTTTCTTCCCAGAATAAGACTTATGGCCTTGCTGAATCGGCAGTACATAACATACTCCAACAGGACAAGCTGAAATCCCAGGAGGAATTGGCGGTATGGGATAACGGGGTGTTTGCTTCCTGGTTCAGAATGGCACAGATTAGACACTACTTTGATACTCACAGAGACAAACAAAATCTGACAAGGCGCATGACTCCCTTTGAGACTCTCTGTACGATGACTCACCACCCGACCCATTTGATCTCACAATTATATAAAATATTGTTGCTGGGAGAGGGCCACTTTCTCCCTTCTTTCACACAGACCTGGCAGGACAAACTAGGCCTTGAGATAGGGCACAAGGACTGGAATAAAATTTTTGATCAGACGAGAAGGGCTTCTGTGTCAGCCAAGATACAGGAGACACAATATAAATTGTTAAGTAGGTGGTACCTGACTCCCCACAGACTAAAACATATATACCCACACACAAGCGGGAACTGCTGGAGAGGATGTGGGGGGGAGGGAACCCTTTTACATATTTGGTGGACCTGCCCGATGATACAACCTTTCTGGAATAGCGTACTAGCTGAGATGAGTAGAATACTTGTTATTATCATACCTCCTAACCCTTGCTACTTACTATATGACCAGTTACCTAAAATTGTTGGGGAAGATAAGTTTCTACATCTTTTGTTGATGCTTAATGGCGCAAAAGGCCTAATCCCCTTATATTGCCTTTTAAGACAGACCATTGTATTTGTGTTCGTAAAGTCAAATCTGCATGTTGTGGCTGCCCTAAGTCTAGTCTGAATTTGCATGTGCTTAAAGGAACACTCAAGTCAAAATTAAACTTTCATGATTCAGATAGAGCAGCAATTTTAAACAGCTTTCTAATTTACTTCCATTAAAAAAATGTGCAATCTTTTTATATTTACACTTTTTGAGTAACCAGCTCCTACTGAGCGTGTGCAGGAATTAACAGAATATACGTATATGCTTTTGTGGTTGATTGATGGCTGATACAGGAGGAGTGGAAACAGACATGACTTTGAAATTTGTGCGAAAAAAACTAATTTGTAGTTCAGACTAAGTGCTATTGCATTGTCTTTTTTATTATGCATTTGTTGATTATGCAGTAATTTTGTAAGGTTGTGTCAGGTATGAAATCAGTCCCGAAGTAGACCCAAAGGCTATAGAGAAGTAAATATCATATTCTAGCACACTGAATATATCCCAGGACGTCAGGTGACCCCTAGCGACAACTGCGGACAGATGAATGTTACTGAGTAAACAAATTAAAACTCATGTGCTGAGGGTCTGAGGTTAACTCCAGCAGGCAAACCAGGCAGGGAAAGGACAGACAGGTATTCACAAGAAGGAAAACAGCAAAGGAAACTTCAGCAGACAGGACTGACCGACTGGTTTGGTAGTTCAGGCAGGCAGAGAGGAAGCGGAATTAGACATGCTGATGAAATCACAGACAGTTAAGGTTTTTTATTTAGATGGTAGGTCTCACAGGCAACTGATAAAGAGTTCAGGTAAGAAGAGGTTAATGAAGCAGTATGCAGGCTTTGAATACAGATAAGTAATTAAGGGGTTACTCCAGCAGGTTACTCTGAGAGGGAAATGTAATAGAGTCCAGGCAGGCAGAGGATAAGCAGGTTGTTAGGCAGGCTTGAATACAACAGGAATTAAGGGGTATTCCAGCAGGCAGGGTAGAACGGCAAGGTACTCTCTGACAATGAAGTAGACCATCCAGAAGACAAATAAAGTAAATAGGCCACCTGACATAATGGAAGCGGCCGGCACAGACACCTACGTCCTGTTGCTAGGCAACGTGACCCTACAAGATGAACTTACAGAGCGGCACTTGACAGGTAGTAAATTTAAAACTTTTTTTCTGCCTGCTTTTTTTGCTTCTGTCTGTTATTCTCGTACTAAACACTAGCCTGACTACTGATGACTCTTTTGGATGTTCCGTGGTTGCTGACATCCGTTTCTGTTTAACAGGTGACAACCTCGCCTGTTTCTAACAACTGCCAGCAACACATCTCCTCAGGATTTGTTTCGATCTTATAATTGAGGTAAATTATTTTTAATCTTATATGTACAGTACATATTATTATTTGGTCAGATTAAATAAAGCGACATGAAAAATTAGTTTTTCATAATATTTGTTTGCTGCTCTTCTTGGTATTAGTTTAGTTTAAAACGACATGAATACTGAATATTCATTAGCATTTACATTCATTTTCGTTAAAACGAATGTAAATGTTCATTTAATGCAGGTGAAAAAAATGTCACATGTTGTTTTATACTTATCTATAGCACGCTGGTGAGCCGCGCTAATCACGACCCTACCCTAAAAAAACATGCAAAACATCTCAGTCACCAGCAATAAGACGTGCATTTGTTTAGTTACAAATGCATAATTATGAAAATAAAACAGATATTAGTTTAATTTTCACTAAACAAATATCCAAACGAATGCATTAAATAATTTTTAAGAAAACAAATATATACTAGCAAAATTTGTATACATTAGTTACCTTTAAATTAGCTTTAAAAGGTAAAATACTTTCATATAGAGTGCTAAGGAGCCACGCTTATAGGACGCTTAGTGTGTCAGATAGCAGATCCTGTGCTAAAGAACCTTTTCCTTTCGTGTAGGCTCTGGGATCCACCGCCCTAAGCTTCCTATAAGCGCGGCCCTAGGCTCTGTGAAAAAGGTCGGGATTAGCTCAGCTCCTCAGCACGCTATAGGAAAGTATTTTATATTTTAAAGCTAATTTAAAGGAAACTAATGAATACAAATTTTGCTAGTATATATTTGTTTTCTTTAAAATTAGTTAGTGCATTTGTTCGGATATTTGTTTTGTTAAAATGAAACAAATATCCGTATTTTTCTCACGAATATGAATTTGTTATGAAACAAAAGCACGTCTTATTGCTGGTGAATAAGATGTTTTACATGTTTGTTTGTTTTTAAACAAGAAAAACAGAAGCCCCAATGTTTTCAATAACCGTGATTTACAATATTCATAAAATTGTGGGTCAGATTACAAGTTGAGCAGTATTTATTGCTTCCGCTCACGCATTAACTCTACTAGAATTAAGCTTTTTGCGCGCATCAGGAAGTGCTTGTATTACAAGTTGAACTTAAACAGTTTTCGCTTGCGCGCTAAACCGATACGCGTAAAAAGCCTAACTTAGAATATTGCACACGCGATAACATATTCTCCCGTAGAAGTCAATGGAGCATAAAAAAACAACACTCTATTCATGCACAAACACGATCGCATATTCTCAAGTGCGCTAACCCAACATGAAATATTAATATTTCACATTCCAATGTACTTCACATAGCAGAATATATTCTATTCATTCATAAATACAGATTTCTATATATCTGATGGTATTTTGGTACAATATTTATCTATACTTATATACATATCAATGAAACCTTCTCTTTACAAACTGATACTCAGGTGGCACCAAAAGGTAATAATATTTCTCATGACTTAAAATTGTTCAAACAACAGTCAATTAAACTTTTAAAATTAAAATGGGAAATCAGCAGTGTACGTAGATATTTGGATAATAAAATGATCCCTAGAGGCCTGCACCTAATAAAGAAGGCAGGTACAAATTTAGTTGACCCATTGCTTCCTAACTTTAAAACTGAATGGGAAAAATGTTTAACTGACTGTTCTTTTAGCCTAATGAAACTAATTATTAAGCAGAATGAACTTAGAATGGAAAATGTGCAGAAAACATTAGATGAATATACTTCAAATATTGATAAATGGGTTTCACATCAGGAATTTACAAAATAAAAGGATCAGTGTAACTCAGAGATTAGAAAGTTACAAGAGGAAATTAAATCTAGAAAAATAAGGAAATTCCTTAGAGACCATCTAGATTATCTTGAAGGAAAAATCTATGATTATAAATATGACTCAGCTACATCAGAATCAGATAAACAAAGCTCTGATAAAGAAAGTGGTAATCAACAGGGCAGGTCCAGATTTAGGAGAAGGGGTCGTTTTTTTTAAAGAAGAAAACACCAGACAAAAACAAAAAAGAAGGGGTGGTTAGAAACATAGAAAAGGAAGACAAAACCAAGAAAGGATATGTGTTGAGAAGTCAACAGAACAGCAAGACCTAATTAAAAATCAAACTGACCTTAAAGTGGTAAATCTGTCTAATAAACCATTGAATGAGACCCATTTGGAAGTACTTTCAATGGGACTTACATTTTGTCCCACTAATGGTTTAGAATAAATTCACCACAATGAAAGACTTAAACCTCTTTGCCCATAAAATTATTTTGAAAAAAAACTTTTATGTATAAACCAGCTAGTGAGGATTTAGATATGCAAGAGAGACAATCTTTACAGAACTTGGAAGAGTTATTTCAGGAAAATGAACCAATGGAGAATACCCTTGAGAGTTCACATATAGGCTTTAGTCCTTTTAAATCTAAACCAAAATATATGCCAGCATTACCCACTGTGTCAAATGTATCCAACTTTGTTAAACTTGTTGAAAAAGATTTGAAATTACTCAAAACAGATAGCTTGGGCATTGGCAATATCAATAGTAAACAACAAATGGTTGTGAGGGAACTTGCAAATGATCACTCCATCACCATAAAACCATCAGACAAGGGTGGAAATGTGGTGGTATTAAACACCACTGAATACGTGATGGAGTGTCAGAGACAAGTATCCTGTAAATTACAATATGAAAGATTACCAGTCAACCCTACTATACAATATAAAGAGGAGCTTGAAACCATTTTAAAAAATGGTCTTCAAAATGGATTAATTAACAATAGAGAATTTGAGTTTTAAAATGTCAAACATCCAACCATACCAACATTCTATATATATATCCCAAAATGCATAAAAATAAAATTCCACCACCTGGACACCCAATTGTATCAGGTCAGGGTGGCCTTTTAGAAAATGTTGACTGGAATCTAAGACCATTTCTGATAACCATGTCCTCATATATTAAAGATACTGCTGATGTGCTGTGTAAATTAGAGGGACTGGTCTTCTCTGATGAAACATTACTTGTTACTATAGACATAGAGGCACTATATTCCTCAATACCCCATGATTTGGGTGTTGTGGCCTCATGTTTCTATCTTCATCAAAGAGGTATCAGATATGCTGAACACACCACATTTGTTACAAAACTGTTACAATTTGTCTTGGAGAGAAATTACTTTAAATTTGATTCAAAATTTTATAGACAGATCTTAGGGACAGCAATGGGGGCAAGTTGTGCCCCAACCTATGGGTGTCTATATTTAGGGAAATAGGAATTGGAAATGATTCTGGATTTTCCACAGTGTTTTGAGAATAATGTTGTCCTATGGACACAATTTATTGATGATTTTCTAATGTTATGGGAGGGATCAATTGACCTCCTTCATGAATTTATGAAATATTTAAATACCAATACTAAAAAATTGAAATTTACATATGAGGCCAGCTCCACTGAAATCTCATTTGTGGACTAGAAATTAATGAAAGTGGGTAGTATTATAAAAACTGAGAGCTACAGGAAACCAACAGCAGCTAATACTTTACTTGAGGCTGCAAGCCATCACCCCATCACACAGATCAAGGGTTTACCTATTGTTCAGTATCTCAGACACAAAATAAATTGTTCTGATGAAAGGTGTTTTAAAAAAACATGCTGATGACTTGAAAAATTGTTTCTTAGAAAGAGGCTACAGCAAAAATTGGTTAAAAACAGGCTTTCATAGAGCGTTTCATACTCAGAGGTAATCTCTCCTTTATGATTCTAAGGACAAACCTGGTGACACAAGATGAAGAATGATAACTACATTTAATAATCGTTGTCAGGATTTGAAAACAATTTTATCTAAACACTGGCATTTACACACACTAGACAGTGATATACATAAATTAGTAGGGGATTATCCCCTACTGACAGTTAGAAAAGCACCCTCTTTGAAAGATAAGTTAGTTCATAGCCATTTTATAAATAATGAACCAAAAATATGATTGGGAAGTATGAAACCAAAAATTGAAACATTCTATGCAGTAAATGCAAGATGTGCAAACACATGTTAATTGGTAACAAAATTGAGGATAGTAAGGGTGTAATTCATAGAACCAAGGGCTTTATAGCATCTAAAACTTATGGAGTAGTCGATGCACTTTCATGTTCTTGCCCCAAACAATATGTTGGGAAAACTTACCATGAATTCAAGCAAAGGATGAAAGTACATAGACGTGACATTGTGAATAAGAAAATTAAGACTAGTGGCATTGCATGACACTTTTTTGAGTTTCACAACAGTAGTGATAAATGCCTGAGATTTATGGGAGTTGAATATGTTGGTATAAATAAAAGAGGGGGTGACTGGGCCACATTTCTATTAAGGGCAGAATGTAAATGGATCTTATGTTTGGATACTGTCCAATCAGGAGGTCTAAACGAAGAGTTAAATTATGCTGCCTTCTTAGATTAATATGTAGTAACCCCATATATGTTATAATCTAACATTCTGTACCTTTACCTTCATGATAATTGCATTTTTAGTATATATAAAAAGAAGGTATGATTCACTGCACCCTTATCCGTGTGATTAGGATTATGGTAACTTAATAGTTGCACATCATATTATCAAAATTTGCTATGAAATATACTGGTCTTGATATTAGGACTTAATACCTATAAAGTGTATCATAAATTAAATAATCTATTTGTAGACTTATCTCATTATTTACCAATATAAATATGTAAATATGTAACAAAGGTTTTACTGAGATGTAAGTGAACCTTATTTTCTAATAACATGCTAGCAATTGCTGCCGTGAATTAATAATTCATAAATTACCCTAGCCTTTTTGTAACCTTTTTTATTTTTAGTGCATAATGCAAATGTACTTGAGTTTGAAAGCACCGAACAGGTTAACTATTTCACCTGGGATATTCTGTATTTAAAGGAGAGCATCACGTACAATGGCATCACATGCCTGAGGAAGCCCAATGAGAACTCAAGTTTGGGTGAAACACGTGTAGCTGTTTGTGCCATACCCACAGGAGCTCCATGAGCGTGGACTAATTTGCAGGACACTTTGGAAGGCTGGTTAAGGTTCTCGGCACAGGATCTAGTGAGTTGAGAGAGTTAGTCAAACAGCTGGGAAATCTCTCGGAAAACCTATATTTTCCAGAGGAGTGGTGGTAGTGAGACGTTACTCCCGCGGCGGCTAAAAAGTTTCCGTGAGTAAAAAGACGACAGCTTGAAAAAACACAGTCTGCAGTATTCGTTCCTCTCCATAACGACTCTAGGCAGACATAATATAAGACAGAGTTACCTTACAGCCACTAACGTCCTACCTGGCTATCTACTTTGACTACTAATGGCTAATACACTTCTGTAATCTTCCTGCTTTTGGCTGGCTATTAACAAGAGAACTGCTTTGCTATAAAAAGGCTTAAACTACTATAACTGCAGATAGCAGTCATCTTTGAGATTCTGTTTCATATTCAGCTTGTCTCTTTTTGCTTTTGCATGATGGCTATTATTGACTCTTTCCACCGCAACTTCAACAAATAAAAACAGCTGCCTTTGCACAAGATATGACCTTGACATTTGAGTCATACAGAGTACAGGTTTTCCCCTTGTGCAAGGACAGTATATGTGTTATATTATTATTTTTCTTTAGTTTGGTGCAGTAATTATATATTTTATGTTTAGGCAATAAAGTGTATATACTTATACTTAGCACTGTTTTGTGTCTGTTTGATGGGTCAAACTCTTCTATTTAGGCATTTTTTCTTAATGAGCTTGTGTTGGTTTAAAGCTTACTCCTTTTTTAAATCTCTCTTTAAATATATATATATATATATATATATATACACTATACTATATATACTGATCATCTTGCATCCACCCCAAGTGAACCGTGGGCATAAGGTGTACAAGTGAAGCCCTCCTTCACCCCTCTTAAACTCCCCAGGCGGAGGCAAAAAACATAGTGAAGATGGGGGAATTACAGAGCGTGCTATATATATTTCATATGGTGACTCCGTACTCTGAGGGGATTTATGATCATACATCAGGCTTTACCCACAGCTGCTTGGGTAATGTCAGTTTTACTCGGGTAATCCTCGGATTACCCAATATCTGACTTTACCCGCAACATATATATATATATATATATATATATATATATATATAAATCATGAAATCAGCCTGCACATACTTCGATATAAAAGTCCAATTTATTCAACAAAGTTAAAAGGATTAGCTGCTGGGAAGCATCTCACAATAATAGCAAAGAGTATCAATCTGACATGTTTCGGCCGTAGCCTTAATCATAGACATAATTAAAACATTGTGTGTTTAAAATAAATACCCTATGCTATATTCTCATTCGTTAATCACTGGTTGAATGAAAAAAAGCCTAGTATACATGTGGAATGAATACATTTAACCCATTGCTGTCCTATATATGCAATCAAAAAGTAAGACAAAGATACTATATAACTTTAAAGTACACTCATAAAAGATTATAAGCATTATAAACTAAACATACCATTGCTTACAGATGTATGCAGTTTTATATATTGTGCTTAACTATTTGACGTGTAATCATAAATAAGTTCCAATTGTTTTTTTTAGCCAAATTATATATATTAAAGACTAATGTTCAACTTTTTATGAGGATATTTTACCTCTTGAAGCTATGCTCACTTGTGCAATTTTAACAATAAAGGAAGCTGTTTGAATGAATCAATGGGATGCTTAAATATATACAGTATATATATATATGGTATATGGTATAAAAAATAAAGTAAACCTGTAGGTGTCGCTCAACTATATTTAGATATCAAATCTCAACTACAAATAATGTGGTGCTAGAATTTGTATATACTGTTTTTTGCCTACCAGATGATCGATACCAAGTTCCAAATATATAATTATGCTTATTACATTTTACTGGGGGGGTTTCATTGTCCCTGTGTATTTTTTATACCCTTCAGATACTTTATATGTTTGTTTCCTTATTGGCCACTAATGAATATAATTTAATATATTTCGAAAGGAGGCTGAGCCTATATCTATACCAGAGATGGACAACTTACAAATTTTTGATTAGGTTGAGTTCCCCAATTTCAATTATTCTCAAAAATTGATGATATCATAGATGGAATTATAGCCCTTAGGGACCCTAGTATCCATGGTAAAAATTCAAAATGCCTCCCACTTGAATAATAGTTTGTTCAAATCTCCCCCTCTTTTTTTTTTTTTGAGTCGTTCTATGACCATCCATCTGAATGTCAAATTAGAACTCTCATGTTCATGTATGAAATGTTTCGCTAGTTCTGACCTGGCATCGGATCACTTGATGTCCGACAGATGCTGTCGTATTCTCTCCCTTGCGTCCCTTAAGGTGCAACCAATGTATTGCTTACTTGTGCATGTACACCATGCCATATATATATAACAAATTTTGACCTGCAGTTGACTCAACTTTCTATTCGGTATTTTTTGTTATTTACCTCTGATCTAAATTTATCTCCTTTTTGCATGAAGCTGCAAGAAATGCAAGGGCCATAGCCACATCTAAACATTCCTTTGGAGGTGAGCCAAGCACTTCCTGCCATATTTTGTGGTAAATCACTGGGTGACAAAATGTTTCCCAATGTTACCCCTTTTCTGTACGAGAACCTACAGCCTTCGCTCAGTGTCTCTATTAGTCCCTCATCAGCAGTTAGCAAAGGTAAATGTTTTTTACTTACCTTGCAGACTTCCTGATAATCGGAAGAATATTGAGTGACAAAAGTCACCTTCTCTGTGTCACCAGTAGATCAAACAACTTTAGGAGTGTCTTTGAGTAAAATCTATCATGTCCACTTGTCTTTTCATTTTCTTAACAGTTTGTTTATTATATCCTCTCTCATAGAATCGCTTAGTGAGACCCTCACTGTGTATTTTGTATACTCTCACTTGAACAATTTCTTTTTATTCTTACATATTGCCCTTGTGTTATTGATTTTTGGACACTAGCTGGATGATTACTTTTGCTGTGTAGGAGGGTATTCCCTGAGATTGGTTTTCTATAGTTGGAAGTTATATTTTGTCAGTTGTTTTGTTAGAACATAATTTCAAATCTAGAAAACAGACTGTGGATTCATTGCATTCAAACGTAAATTTTAGACCCCAGATATTCTGATTTAAGGTGTCTACAAACGCCAGTGCATCCCTCTTGTCTCCTTTCCATATAAAAATCAGGTCATCTATAAATCTGTGATAGGTTTTAATATTGTTTGAAAAAAATGTTACCTTCACTATAAATATTGAATAATTCCCACCAACACATCGTAAAGTTTGCAAATGAAGGGGAAAATGTTGCCCCCATTGCAATACCCTTTAGTTGGAGGTAATAATTGCCATCAAATTTGAAGTAATTGTGTTTGAGAAGAAAACTTGTTACCTCAAGTATATAATTGATGAAAGCAGACGTGTATGTTTTATCTCTTTCAAGAAAAAATCTAATTGCTCTCAACCCCATTTCATGGGGTATAGATGTATAAAGGGACACCACGTCCACTGTCAACCAACTGAACTGTAGTTCCCAAATAGATTCTTCCAAAATTTGAAGGAAATGCTTAGTATCTCTCAAATAGCTGCTTAAATTGAAGACAAGTGATTGTAATAAGATATCTAACCACTCTGAAAAGGGTTCACATAGTGAACCAATCGCTGATAATATAGGGCGCCGCTTAACTTCAATCGTTGATTTATGGACTTTGGGGAGAATGTGAAAAATTGGAATTATAGGTTCTTTGACTAATAGGTAGTCATGAATATCACAATTGATATGTCCCTTTTCCAGGCCATCATACAAAATGGACCTCAATTTCCTTGAAAATACAGTTGTTGGATCTTCTATGGCAAATGTAGGAAATTTTCTGATCCTAAGGCCTCTAGGAACTATTTTAAGTAGAATATATCTTTCTAGGGTCCACTTGTCCCATTTTAGTTTAATTTCTCTCTATATTGCTGTATTCTCCCTATTAGGGAATCACTTTGGGTTAACACAGTATGAAGCAAAACATCTGAGATGTTGTATATCTAATTTGCATATAGATATATCAATTTAAATTGTTGCATAGGTAATTAGCACATCAAGGCAAGTATCCCCTCTCAGGAAGAGGCTTTGCAACGTTTGGAGGAAGCGATGCAGCGACTGTCAAGATTAAAAGATAAGTATTTTCACAACATGAAATGTAAATGTTGATGAATTAAAGTGCCCCTGTTTTTAATCAAATTTTAAAAAAAATGGCACTTTATCATCAAAATTTAAATTCACTTTAAAATTAGTTAGTGCATTTGTTCGGATATTTGTTTTGTTAAAATGAAACAAATATCTGTGTTTTTCTAACGAATATGAATTTGTAATGAAACAAAAGCACGTCTTATTGCTGGTGAATAAGATGTTTTACGTTTGTTTGTTTTTGTAAACAAGAAAGACAGAAGCCCCAATGTCTTCAATAACCGTGATTTACAATATCCATAAAATTGTGGGTCAGATTACAAGTTGAGCAGTATTTATTGCTCCCGCTCACGCACTAACTCTACTAGAATTAAGCTTTTTGCACGCATCAGGAAGTGCTTGTATGAACTTAAACAGTTTTCGCTTGCGCGCTAAACCGATATGCGTAAAAAGCCTAACTTAGAATATTGCACACGCAATAACATATTCTCCCGTAGAAGTCAATGGAGCATAAAAAAAATAACACTCTATTCATGCACAAACACGATCGCATATTCTCAAGTGCGCTAACCAATCATGAAATATTAACATTTCACATTCCAATGTACTTCACATAGCAGAATATATTCTATTTATTCATAAATACAGATTTCTATATATCTGATGGTATTTTAGTACAATATTTATCTATATCTATATACATAGATAATCATATTTAGGGATGCAAGCTACCTCTGTTTCACCTTAAACAGGTACTAATAACAAAATGTAGAAATGGTTGCAGCACTCCAAGTTAGATTTTAAAACTTTATTACAAGCAGTAACATACAGTCGACGTTTCGGGTTTTTGCCCTTTCTCAAGCCAAGTGATTAGTGCATAATTTAAAACAACCTTTTATAGGCTGTGCATGTGACCACCAACAGGTGTGTTATATTCAAATTACTATTGTTCTAATAACAATTATTCTAATTACTTTTAAAGGCAAAGTGTCCTATTACAACATTCAATATTTTTTTAACACATTTTTGTCTAAACTTAAGAAGTGCAATTTGTGTAACATATATTCATTTTTAGCAAAATTTCATGTGAATAAGTTACATAACTTGAATTATGTGCAATTATCTGTTAGTGCATAATATAAAACTATAATTTATTTCATTTACACAACAATTTTTAGAAAAAAGAAAAAAAAAACTAACAAATAAAATCTAATCTTACATGACATGTTAGTTTCAAGATGGATGTCAAGGAGAGCAAAAAAATATACATACTACTATAGCTACCATTGATTAAGGGTAAAGATGGAAAATAATTACATTTTTCAGAAGATAAAAAAAGGACTATTTTTTAATCTTTAATTATTTTAATGTCCTTAATAAACTTTTATTTTCTGCAATAAATTTCCTTTTTTCCTTATATATATATATATATATATATATATATATATATATATATATATATATATACTATATATACTGATTATCTGGCATCTACCCCAAGTGAACCGTGGGGAATGAGGTGTACAAGGGGGGCTTCACCCGCCTTAAACCCCCCAGGCGAAGGCAAAAAACATAGTGAAGATAGGGGAATTACAGAGCGTGCTATATATGTTTCTGTCTTGACCCGATCATTGCCGTGTAGCCGCGGCTCCCGGATCTCTCTGTATTCGCCACGTCATGTTGCCTAGCAACCCCCACATCACTGGGCTTTAAATCTTTGGCAGGACTTCTCTCCGGTGCCCATTTGTCGGATAACTTTGCCTGCTTCTTGGGTCCGTGAGTGTTTGTTCTCCTTCCTGCCTGCTAAAATAGGATATTTGACTATTGCTTTGCCTGACCACTCTGCTGCCTTATCCTTAAACCTGCTTAAAGGGACATTGATCATTGTTTTGCCTGACCACTCTGCTGCCTCATCCTTAAACCTGCTTAAAGTGACATTAACCATTGCTTTGCCTGACCACTCTCCTGCCTCATCCTTAAACCTGCTTAAAGGGACATTAACCATTGCTTTGCCTGACCACTCTGTTGCCTCATCCTTAAACCTGTTTAAAGGGACATTGACCATTGCTTTGCCTGACCACTCTGCTGCCTCATCCCCTGCCTGCTTTAAAGTGATACTGACCTCTGCTTTGCCTGACCACTCTATTGAATCACCCTCTGTCTGCTTTAAAGTGATAATGACCTCTGCTTTGCCTGACCACTCTAATGGAACACCCTCAACCTGCTTTAATTTTCTGTACCTTGTACTCCTTCATCTTATCTAGAGACTGTTCCGTGACCCTGCATCCTCTGTGAGTACAGTTTTTCTTTTTCTGCTTAATAACTGTTTTGTTTCTTTCATGAGTGGGTCACGTCCTGGTTTCCTCTCAGTGTGCTAACGTGTCTTTATAATATCACTCTAGCAGTTGGATCTAATCTTGGACTGATTCTATACAGCTGACAGAACAAATGGGCCATAATATGGACCCCGCTGAGCTACCCATGGCTGTGGATCTCATGCCACACATTTGCAATCCCTGGACTCCAAACTGGATCAGATAACTGCTTTACTACAAAGTCTGGTTGCTCCTACACAATCCAACCCTACCTCACTGGCTTTGCCTCCCTCTTCCGTTCCATTAACCCTTCCACAAGGGCAAATTGGCCCAGGATACCCCTTCCTGACAAATATGATGGTAACCCCAAAGACTGTCAGGGTTTCTTTAACCAATGCCGCCTTCATTTTCGCAAAACAGTGCTGCACTGTTTTCTACACCTTCTGCTAGGATAACATGTCTTATATCCTTGATGAAAGGAAAAGCCCTGGCCTGGGTATCCCCCTTGTTGGAGAAGAATGATCCTATTCTTCAGGATGTAGATTCCTTCCTGTCCGTATTTTCGACTGTCTTTGACAAGCCTGGGAGATCCTCAGCTGTGGAAGCCTGTTTTTTAGACCTACGTCAGGGAACCCAGTCTGTGGCACAGTATGCAATTGAATTCCGCACACTTGCGGCCGAGACCTCTTGGAATCAGTGAGCTCTTAGAGCGGCTTTTTGTAAGGGTCTCTCTGAACATCTCAAAGGCAAACTAGTATATCGGGATCTCCCAGAATCCCTAGAAGATCTAATCAATCTTTGTATCAGACTTGATGCCAGGCATAGCGCATGACAACAAGAAAGAGAGAGAACTTGCAAGCCTTTATCTCGCTATACATTTCGTCTAGCACCCCGTTTCTCCAATCCTGTATCTCCTGCTTCCACCTCTACCAATCAAACAGAACCTATGGAAGTTGGTACCATAAAGTTAACAGAGACCGAACGCCAGAGAAGACGCTTGCTTGGTCTATGCCTATACTGTGGTCTAAAGGGACACTTATGGAGAGACTGTCCCACCAGACCAGTAAAAGTCAGGGCTCAACTCCAGATCGAGGGACTGAGTTAAGTCAAATTGAATTCTCTTCCCTCAACAACAAACTCTTTGTGCCGGTGACTCTTCACCTTGGAGATCGCAAACTCTATACTCAAGGTCTCATTGATTCCGGTGCTGGAGGTGTGTTCATAAATTCTACATTTTGAAACAATCAGTTTTGATGTCATTCCGACTCCCCAATTTCCCATAATATTGGGTCTCCCCTGGCTCCAGTTACACAACCCTACCTTTTCTTAGACACTAGGCGAACTCACTTCTTGGGGTTCTTCATGTTTGATCAACTGTTTACATACTCCAGTCAAATGACCAGTCACCATAGCACTCACTACGGAAACCTCTAACTCCTTACCTATTTCCTACATGGACTTTCTTGATGTATTTTACGAAAAAGAGGCGGAACGCCGTCCTCCTTTCGATTGTCCCATTGAATTGCTCCCTGGAGCTTCTTTGCCCCGTGGCAAGACTTACTCCCTTTCCGGACATCCTGGTATCAGCAATACTATTTGTAACCGTAAGCAACATGTCTGGTGGCCCTCCTTAACTTGTGATGTCAAAGATTATATTTCTGCTTGCACTGTATGTGCATCCAACAAGATACCATGTCATCTACCTTCTGGCTTGCTCCAACCTCTCCCTATTCCTCATCAGCCTTGGATTCATTTATCCATGGATTTCATTACTGATCTCCCTCTCTCAGCAGGAAACAATACTGTTTGGGTTATAGTCGACAGATTCACTAAATCAGCCCATTTTGTTCCATTGTCTGGTTTACCCTCTGCTAAAACCCTTTCCAAATTTTTATTCAGCATGTAGTGAGACTGCATGGTTTCCCACTTGATATTGTCTCTGACAGGGGGGTTCAGTTTGTTTCATGATTCTGGAAATCTCTTTGTAAACAATTTGGTACTTCCATCTCTTTATCTACATCTCATCACCCACAGTCCTATGGCCAAACCGAGAGTGTCAACCAGTGCTTGGAAACATATCTTAGGCATTATGTGGACCTTCTCTACTCTAACTGGACCCACTACTTGCCTCTTGCTGAATTGGCTCACAATGCCCGATACAACACTTCTCTTAAAACCTTACCCTTTAAAGCAGCATATGGATTTCAACCTAGAACTTTCCCACTTCGTACCTCTTCTCAAGAAATCCCCACTGCTGATCTCTCTGTCCGCAGACTTTGTCGCCATTGGCGAAAAATCCGCCTTCTCCTCACCAAAGCTTCTAACCAACATAAATTCTATGCTGATCGCAAACGAAAGAAGGCCCCCAAGTATCGTCCTGGAGACAAGGTTTGGGTTTCTACACATCATCTTTGTATCAAGCAACCTTCTACTAAACTGGGACCCCGCTATTATTATTATTATCAGGTATTTGTAGAGCGCCAACAGATTCCCCGCTATGTAGGTCTTTTCTGGATCTTGAGTCAGGATTGCTCTATTGCTTATTGTATTGCACTTCCTAAGACTCTTAAAGCTCATCCAGTTTTTCACATCTCTCTTCTTACCTGTCACTTTTAATACGTATTCCAAACCTAAGACCAATCTTCCACCTCTTCTGGTTCTTGGACAACCTGAGTTTGAAGTCAGTCAGATCATAGATTTCAGACTTTGTGGGAAGTCTTTGTATTATCTTATCCACTGGAAAGGTTGTCCTGTCATGGAACGGTCTTGTCAAGTTCATGCTCCTGCTTTAATTAAAGCTTTTCATAAGGCTCATCCTTCCAAGCCTGGTCCTATCCCCTGGAGGGGTTGTTGAGGAGGGGGTGATGTCATGCCTGATCATTGCTGTGCCGCTGTGGCTGCCGGATCTCTCTGTATTCACCATGTCATGTTGCCTAGCAATGTGATGTGGCCTTCCTGTGTACGCCCCCCCCCCACGTCACTGGGCTTTAAATCTTCATCAGGACTTCTCTCTGTTGCCCGTTTGTCGGATAGCGTTGCCTGCTTCCTTCTTCTTGGCTCCGTGAGTGTTTGCTCTCCTTCCTGCCTGCTAAAATAGGATATTTGACCATTGCTTTGCCTGACCACTTTGCTGCCTCATCCTTAAACCTGCTTAAAGGGACATTGACCATTGCTTTGCCTGACCACTCTGTTGCCTCATCCTTAAACCTGTTTAAAGGGACATTGACCATTGCTTTTCCTGACCACTCTGCTACCTCATCCCCTGCCTCCTTGAAAGTGATACTGACCTCTGCTTTGCCTGACCACTCTAACAGAACACCCTCAACCTGCTTTAAGTTTCTGGACCTTGTACTCCCTCATCTCATCTAGAGACTGTTCCGTGACCCTGCATCCTCTGCCTGCTATAAAGTGATACTGACCTCTGCTTTACCTGACCACTCTAACAGATCACCCTCTGCCTGCTTTAAAGTGATACTGACCTCTGCTTTGCTTGACCACTCTAACAGAACACCCTCAACCTGCTTTAAGTTTCTGTACCTTGTACTCCCTCATCTCATCTAGAGACTGTTCTGTGACCCTGCATTATCTGTGAGTACACAGTTTTATTTTTTCCGCATAATAACTGTTTTGTTTCTTTCCTGAGTGGGTCATGTCCTGGTTTCCTCTCAGTGTGCTAGCGTGTGTTTATAATATCACTCTAGCAGTTGGGTCTAATCTTGGACTGATTCTGTATGGCTGACAGCTTCATACAGTGACTCCGCACTGCGACTATGTAACAAATATAATAAAATTATGTTGTGTTATTATAAAGTGTAAGAGCAGAAACAAATATAATAATAATAAATCTGAAACATAAAACAATAAAATAATATAAAATTCTTCTATAGAAAATATTCAAAAAATAAATATTCATACAATATAAAAAATGTGACCAATAAAAATAATAGTAAGTATTAAAAAGTCACTTAGGGTTCACTTGGAAATGAGTATTCAAGTGTCCCTTGTATTTCTTGTGATCTCTGATGGCATAGGTTTCCCAGATGCTGTAAGGAATAA
Organism: Bombina bombina; assembly: GCF_027579735.1. Classification (NCBI taxonomy): domain Eukaryota; kingdom Metazoa; phylum Chordata; class Amphibia; order Anura; family Bombinatoridae; genus Bombina; species Bombina bombina. The sequence continues at coordinate 590,337,819 of NC_069504.1, forward strand.
AATACAGGCTGCTCTTCAGAAGTGAGGTGGCAACTAACTATGAGGGTAATCCTATAAATAAACAAACAAGAAGGCATCCTATAAATAAACAAACAAGAAGGCTTTATTTTTTATCATATTTATGATCATACATCAGGATTTACCAACAGCTGCTTGGGTAATGTCAGTTTTACTCTAGTAACCCTAGGATTATCCAATATCTGAATTTACCCGCAACATATATATATATATATATTCTCCCTATTTCCAAAATCAAATCAGCCAAAAGGAATGCAAGGGATCCTATTTTGAAAAGGCTTCAGTATACGGCGGCGACCTTATGAAGAGGATGCTCCACGCTGGATGTCTTCAGGATGGACTGCTCCATGCCGCCACAATGAAAATAGAAGATGCCATCTGGATGAAGATAGAAGATGCCGCCTGGATGAAGATAGAAGATGCCCCCTGGATGAGGACTTTGCCATCTGGATGAGGACTTTGCCGCCTGGATGAGGACTTTACTGCTTGGATGAGGATGGATGTCCGGACTTCAAAACAGTAAGTGGATCATCGGGGGTTAGTGGTAGGTTATTAGTGGTAGGTTTTTTTTTTTTACTTTTTTGGGTGTTTTTTTTTTTTAGATTAGGGTTTGGGCTATCTTAAAAGAGTTAAATGCCCCTTTAAGGGCAATGCAAAAGAGCTGAATGCCCTTTTAAGGGCAATGCCCATACAAATACCCTTTTCAGGGCAATGGGTAGCTTAGTTTTTTTAGGTGTTTTATTTTGGGGGGCTGGTTGGGTGGTGGGTTTTACTGTTGGCGGGGTCTTTGTAATTTTTTAATGTAAAAGAGCTGTTTAACTTAGAGCAATGCCCTACAAAGGCCATTTTAAGGGCTATTGGTAGTTTAGGCTAGGCTTTTTTTATTTTGGGGGGCTTCATATTTTTATAGGGCTATTAGATTAGGTGTAATTGTTTTTATTTTGGATAATTTAGTTTGTTATTTTTCGTTATTTAGTGTTTTTTTATTTTTTGTAATTGTAGATTTAATTTTTTAGTAGGGTTAGGATTTTTTAATTTGTAAGTTAGTTTATTTGTAGTTAGTTTAATTTTAGTTTAATAGTTATGTTAGGTTAATTTATAGTTTTTTATTTTTTTATTTCACAGGTAAGTTTTTATTTTTTTTAATATAGGGATCTTGTCATTTTAATGTAAAGTTAGGGGGTTGTTAGGTTTAGGGGTTAATAGTTTAATTTAGTTTTTGGCAATGTGAGGGTCTGGCAGTTTAGGGGTTAATAGGTTTATTTAGTGGCAGTGATGTGGGAGGCCAGAGGTTTATTGGTTAAGAACTTTATTTAGTGGCGGCGATGTCGGGGAGAGGCAAAATAGGGGTTAATATCTTTATTATAGTGCCGGCGATGTTGGGGTGCGGGGGAGTAGGGATTAATAACTTTAGTATAGTGTGGGTGATGTCTGGCAGTGGCAGAATAGGGGTTAATAAATTTTATTATCGGCAGCGATGTCAGTATCGGCAGATTAGGGGTTAATATGTTTAATTTAGTGTTTGCGATATGGGAGGGCCTCCGTTTAGGGGTTAATAGGTAGTTTATGGGTGTTAGTGTACTTTGTGACATTTTAGTTATGAGTTTTATGTAACAGTTTTGTTTTGCGTAAAACTCATAACTACTGGTCTCAGATTGCGGTAAGGATCTTGTCATTATAGGGTGTAACGCAAGTTTTTTAGCCTCACTGCAAAACTCGTAATGGCAGCGCTATGGGAATCCTATGAAAAAAAAGGTTTGCGTTGCTAACGTGCAGCGCTGGTATTACAGGTTTTTACAAACCCGGCGTTAAAAGGCAAGAAGTGAGCGTAGAGCAAAATTGAGCTCCATACCGCACTCCAATACCAGCGCTGCTTAAGTCAGCAGTGAGCTGGTCGTACGTGCTCGTGCATGATTTCCCCATAGACATCAATGGGGAGAGCCGGCTGAGAAAAGTCTAACACCTGCAAAAAAGCAGCGTAAAGCTCAGTAACGCAGCCCCATTGATTCCTAATGGAAAATTAAAGTTATGTTTACACCTAACAACCTAACATAAACCCAGAGTCTAAAAACCCCTAATCTTACACTTATTAACCCCTAATCTGCCACCCCGACATCGCCGACACCTACATTATATTTATTAACCCCTAATCTGCCACCCGACATCGCCGACACCTACATTATATTTATTAACCCCTAATCTGCCACTCCAGACATCGCTGCCACCTACATTATATTTATGAACCCCTAACCTGCTGCCCCCAACATCGCCGACACCTACATTATATATATTAACCCCTAATCTGCCACCCCCAATGTCGCCGCAACCTATCTACATTTATTAACCCCTAATCTGCCGCCCCCAACGTCACAGCCACTATTCTAAATTTATTAACCCTAAACCTAAGTCTAACCCTAACACCCCCTAACTTAAATATAATTTAAATAAATCTAAATAAAAATTACTATTATTACCTAAATAATTCCTATTTAAAACTAAATACTTACCTATAAAATAAACCCTAAGCTAGCTACAATATAACTAATAGTTACATTGTAGCTATTTTAGGATTTATTTTTATTTTTCATGTAAGTTGGTATTTATTTTTACTAGGTAGAATAGTTACTAAATAGTTATTAACTATTTAATAACTACCTAGCTAACATAAATACAAACTTACCTGTAAAATAAAACCTAACCTAAGTTACAATAACACCTAACACTACACTACAATTAAATAAATTACCTACATTAAATACAATTAAATAAATTAAATTAGCTAAATCACAAAAAAAAAAACCCCACGAAATTACAGAAAATAAAAAACAAATTACAAGGGACTTCCGGTGGGCGGCGACCCAAGATGGCCACAAGACTATGAAGCTCTGCATATTGTCTTAAACTTTCTGTTTGAAAGTGGCCATATTTCAAGCCATCCTAATCTCCCTTAGCAGTTTGGCTGTTTGGGAACCTTTCTGGGATCAGGATTAATATCACCTGGCCCCCGTGAAGTCAGAGAACTGTGTGAAGTCCGGAAAGTTTAGAACCGGAGCAGTGTACAGCGTGTCATCCTGTGCAACTCAGACTACAAGATGGTTAGCTCACCCTCAGAAGATAACCAACACTTGGTACTAATGCTTTCTTTAAAAATCCTTTTACTACCAGCATTCATTAAGCTGGAAGAAGCCACACACCAGTCGTTAACGGAGATCCAGGCACCAGGATCTAAAAATATTTTGACAAGATGGCGCCGATTAGAAGCTGTATCTTCCAATAACAACTGCGACATTGCAGAGGAGAAATCTCCCGAGGGACTCGGAGAAAAAAACGGAACTCATACCATGCCTGGATGAAGATAATTTTTTGACAGAGTCGACTGGACAGGTGGCAGATTGCCTTGAACCTGACACCTCTTACTATTATGTTTTAGGGACAGCTGAACAGGCGGCTACCTCTGATATCTTTAAGATTGCAACTGTGGCTGGAGTGACGTTGAGTCATGCTGTGATTAAAAACCTGCCTGCAAGTCCTCCCATAGAAGCCACTACAAACCCTCCCGCTACTTCAGTAAAGAGACAGGAGCATAGAAAATTCTCCGTCACCACTATGATGGCACCTAAAGCTGGGGCGGCATTGCCCTATGCTAAAGTTAAATGTCTGCCTGTAAGCCTCTCTATAGAATCAGCCACAGATCACCGGAAGAATCAGGGCATTGCTGTGCGGAGACCCTTTTGCTTTCATCTTCAGAATATGGCGGATTCAAGCTTCATTTGTCCAGCTTGTGGGAATCGTTTGGTTGTGGGTATCGGCTGACTTGCACTCTCTCTGCCCGGGAGCGTGGATCTCTGGCCCCGATGAAAATGGCTATACTAGTACATCATTAATCATGGCAGCTGTCCCAAGTCTACATTGGTGATACTTTTAAATAGACCGCCCTGCTAACGCTTACAATGTTTTAACTAAAGGCTCATTAATATCATATCAGTGTTGTGCTACACAGGTCGCTATATTATTCAAAGTAACTGAACCAAATCAACCTATACAAGATTGCAGCGTGTTACTGTTCTAATGTTTCTGTGGGCTTAGTCCTTGCCCTTGCTATTAAATATAAGTGTCAACCCTATATTCTGTCCAAATATATCAGCATACCTATCAAGTTTCCTTATTGTATGCCTGCAGTTAGCTCAGTAGCTTTTATTACAGATCCCCTGCTCTCATAGACCCTACATAGTTTATCAATGAAACCTATATTGTTGTCTGAGGACTACACAAATGTATGTTGCATTACAAGAGTTGTGTTTTCTTAGTTGTGTGCTTACTGTTTTAATCTTTGGAAATTTTGGAATGTTATTTTATTTTGTTAATCCCTACTCTCTTGAAGAATATACACTTCTCTCTTAAGGTCTCACGTAAGCAATATGTTGATATATCATGTGTAGTGCCACCTGTTGCAGTAGCAGATGTTGGATTCCATACTCATGCTTCTCTCGCCAATGCTGCAACCACCTTGCCATTAAATTTAACCTGCAAGTTATTCCCCACCACTCCACTTAAACTTGTAAATACCCCAAGTTATACTGAGACTTCATAACTAACTATACATTAGTAACTTTTAGTATATTACCACTCTACTTAATACTAGATTGCTGTGGCACAGATGTCTCCCTTTAACTGCCATCCCATATTTCTACTTTCAATTTTAGACCATAACCCCTATACACTGAGCGGGGCATCTGGATAACTCATAAATAAGAATAAAAGAAAATTCCTAATTTGCATATTATAGGGTATTTTGTTCTGACTAATGTTCTAACAGATATTCTCAATATGCCCTGCACAAGGAAATACGCCCTTATAATAGAAGAAAGTATTGGATGTAGTTTGTTTTAGTTTACTATTGCTTAGTTTTGTTAGGTTATAGCTCCAGCGATGTATACAAACATTCCATAAAGGTCGATCAATGAATTTCTGATAGAACTTTGCAGATTCTTTACCAATATAAATGGTCTACCACCATTACTGACCTAGTATTGTACTAATATTAGCATGCTATATCATGAACTGCCCTGCGAGGCATGTAGAAATGTAATTTATATGACTGTATACATTTGCTGTGTTTTCCCCCATCCCTCTTCATTCTACCCTTCCCTCTCTCCTAGCTTCCCTCCCCTCCCCCCCCTCTTTGTCCCCCCTGACCTTTGTGTGTGGGTTTGTTTGTTTGTTTGTTAATAATATTAAAAACCCCAATATTGTGGTGCAAACCCATATCTATTAGAGCATCGGTTGACCTATTGAAAAACCTCAAAACTATGTGTATGTTATTGTATGAAATTACAGCTTCTTGTCTTGTTTATCTGCCTTTCTAGCTCACCCTGCGAGGTGGGCTGTTGATGCAATTGTAACTTTGCACCCTTTATTGGTCATAAATAAAAGTTTAAAAAAAAACAAAAACAATTACAAGATATTTAAACTAATTACACCTAATCTAATAGCCCTATCAAAATAAAAAACTAAAAAACAAAAAAAAAAAACCCTAGCCTAAACTAAACTATCAATAGCCCTTAAAAGGGCCTTTTGCGGGGCATTGCCCCAAAGAAATCAGCTCTTTTACCTGTAAAAAAAAAATACAAACAACCCCCCAACAATAAAACCCACCACCCACACAACCAAACCCCCAAATAAAAGCCTAACTAAAAAAAAAACTAAGCTCCCCATTGCCCTGAAAAGGGCATTTGGATGGGCATTGCCCTTAATATGGCATTTAGATTTATTGCAGGCCCAAAGCCCTAACCTAAAAAATAAACCCACCCAATACACCCTTAAAAAAATCCTAACACTAACCCCCGAAGATTCACTTACCAGGAGAAGTCTTCATCCAAGCGGCAAGATGTCCTCAACGAAGCCGGCAGAAGTGGTCCTCCAGACGGGCAGAAGTGGTCCTCCAGATGGGCAGAAGTCTTCATCCAGATGGCATCTTCTATCTTCATTATCGTGTGCGGAGCGGGTCCATCTTCAAGACATCCGACGCGGAGCATCCTCTTCATCCGACGGACTAACGAAAAATGAAGGTACCTTTAAATGACGTCATCAGAGATGACGTCCCTTAGATTCCGATTGGCTAATAGAATTTTATCAGCCAATCGGAATTAAGGTAGAAAAAATCCTATTGGCTGATGCGGGTCCATCTTCAAGACATCCAACGCGGAGCATCCTCTTCATCTGACGGACTAGCAACAAATTAAGATACCTTTAAATGATGTCATCCAAGATGGCGTCCCTTAGATTCCGATTGGCTGATAGAATTCTATCAGCCAATCGGAATTAAGTTAGAAAAAATCCTATTGGCTGATACAATCAGCCAATAGGATTAAACTTCAATCCTATTGGCTGATTGGATCAGCCAATAAGATTGAGCTTGCATTCTATTGGCTGTTCCAATCAGCCAATGGAATGCGAGCTCAATCCTATTGGCTGATCCAATCAGCCAATAGGATTTTTTCTACCTTAATTCCGATTGGCTGATAGTATTCTATCAGCCAATCGGAATCTAAGGGATGCCATCTTGAATGACATCATTTAAAGGTACCTTCATTCGTCGTTAGTCCGTCAGATGAAGAGGATGCTCTGCGTCGGATGTCTTGAAGATGGACCCGCTCCACGCTGGAAGGATAAAATAGAAGATGCCGTCTGGATGAAAACTTCTGCCCATCTGGAGGACCACTTCTGCCCGTCTGGAGAACCACTTCTGCCGGCTTCGTTGAGGACATCTTGCCGCTTGGATGAAGACTTCTCCTGGTAACAAAATCTTCGTGGGTCAGTGTTACGATTTAAAGGGTGTATTGGGTGGGTTTATTTTTTAGGTTAGGGCTTTGGGCCTGCAATAGAGCTAAATGCCCTTTTAAGGGCAATGCCTATCCAAATGCCCTTTTCAGGGCAATGGGGAGCTTAGGTTTTTCTAGTTTTTTTTATTTGGGGGGTTGGTTGTGCGGGTGGTGGGTTTTATTGTTGGGGGGGTTGTTTGTATTTTTTTACAGGTAAAATAACTGATTTCTTTGGGGCAATGCCCCGCTATAGGCCATTTAAAGGGCTATTGATAGTTTAGTTTAGGCTAGAGTTTGTTTTTATTTTTCGGGGGTGCTTTTTTTATTTTGATAGGGCTATTAGATTAGGTATAATTAGTTTAAATATCTTGTAATTTGTTTTTTATTTTCTGTAATTTAGTGTTGTTGTTTAGCTAATTTAATTTTATTTATATTTAATGTAGGTAATTTATTTAATTGTAGTGTAGTGTTAGGTGTTAGTGTAACTTAGGTTAGGTTTTATTTTACAGGTAAATTTGTATTTATTTTAGCTAGGTAGTTATTAAATAGTTAATAACTATTTAATAACTATTCTACCTTTAAAATAAATACAAACTTGCCTGTAAAATAAAAATAAACCCTAAGCAAGATACAATGTTACTATTAGTTATATTGTAGCTAGCTTAGGGTTTATTTTATAGGTAAGTATTTAGTTTTAAATAGGAATAATTTAGGTAATGATAGTAATTTTTATTTAGATTTATTTAAATTATATTTAAGTTAGGGGGTGCTAGGGTTAGACTTAGGTTTAGAGGTTAATACATTTAGAATAGTGGCTGCGACGTTGGGGGCAGCAGATTAGGGGTCAATAAGTGTAGGTAGGTTGCAGTGACATTGGGGGCGGCAGATTAGGGGTTAATAAATATAATGTAGGTGGTGGCGATGTTAGGGGCGGCAGATTATGGGGTTAATAATATTTAACTAGTGTTTGCGAGGCGGGAGGGCGGCGGTTTAGGGGTTAATATGTTTATTCGAGTGTCGGCGATGTCCGGAACGGCAGATTAGGGGTTAAAAAATGTATTATAGTGTTTGCGATGCGGGGGGGCCTTGGTTTAGGGGTTAATAGGTAGTTTATGGGTTTTAGTGTACTTTTTAGCACTTTAGTTATGAGTTTTATGCTACAGCGTTGTAGTGTAAAACTCATAACTACTGACTTTAAAATGCGTTAGGAATCTTGGAGGTAGAGGGTGTACCACTCACTTTTTGGCCTCCCAGGACAAACTTGTAATATCAGCGCTATGGAAGTCCAATCGAAAAAAGACTTTATGAACTTCACGTAAGTCGGTTTGCGGTAAGGCCAAAGAAGTGTGCGGTGCCCCTAAACCTGCAAGACTCGTAATACCAGCGGTAGGGAAAAAGCAGCGTTAGGACCTGTTAACGCTGCCTTTTCACCTTACCGCAAAACTCGTAATCTAGCCATAAGTTTTATGTATTGATTAAAATAATTTGTATATGTATATTCTGAGAAAGTCAGGGGTGAAGGATGGTTACAGGAATGAATATGTGAATAAATGTATAGTCAAAAGGAACGGATAGGGCAGGAATGGAACATTTGTAATGTCCCTTTAAAATGCCCACTCCGAAGGGGTACAGTGTCACCCTTGGATATATTCCCTTCTCACACTCTTTTTGTGGATCAGGTGACAGATAGAATAACAATAATGTCAATCTGGATTTAAAAAATCACACTGTTATCATATTTCGTGCACTTGAGAAAATCAACTGTCCCTTCTTGGGAGATCATTGGGTTCCGTGTACTTCTGTGTATGGAAATTAAACCAAACCCGTAAGTCTGCTCCGGATCTATGATCAGTAAGTTGCAGCCTCCATGATGCACACGCTGTAGCCTGCGTAATTGAGCTGCCCGACACTCGGGCTGCTATGGTAGTAACTCCTATTCCAGATAACTTGGTCACTGTGGGAGTGTGTAAGCCTCTGCCCTATCCGGGGTAAGCCAGCATTCAGCATACAGAGTTTCAGAAGCTTGGGACCGGTCTGTAAAGATACTTTGTTGCAAAGGAAAAAACCATGCTCTGAATAGTAATAAAAACTAGCATTTAGAGATGGGCGGAGCCTGACCACGCAGGAAGATGGTCGCACACTAGTAGGGCTCCTGCAACCAAAAGCTGACAATTTTGCTTTTAATAGCAATAAAGCTCTTTTACAGAATATTGTGACTGGTGCAGACGTCTGGAGGGGATATCTGTTCTCTGAGAAGCAGTAGACAACATCGCCCGGTGCTAATTTTTGAACAGACAGAGCTGGCTGAACGGCACCCCACGTGGAGGGCCAGTCCCGGTCTTTCTTAAAATAATCAGGCTACAAAAGAAGCTGTGCAGCTTCGAATCTAACCGCAGCTATTCAGAGAGGACCCAGCTGTATCTACCTGACTACTCCCACGATAAAGCTCAGCCCTGTGAATAATAGGGAAGGGAGCGTTGTCTAAACCTCAAACCACAGATGGGGATGTGAGACCCGACGCAAGGCCGATACTCTGTGTGGCACACTCGCCACAGATCTCCTCAGGGTTAGCGGTCTTCAAAGGCTAAGTCAAGGGGTACTTTCATTTGCCGATCTGAGAACACAGCTAGCATAAATAAGGGAACGGCTCAATGCTGGAGATAAGTTAACGGGTAAGCTGACACAGACTCTGCATATACCATTAGTGTTTGGAGCAGGAAATTCACTACAGTTAGCCATTTGTCAGCATCAGTGCCTTTCCTAGGGTCAGAATTAAAGAGTACCACCTTAGTTTGCACTCATCAATGCCAACTTCATGTTTACTTTAAAACACAAAGTGGAAATTTTAATACCCAACCTCAAGGGAAGCACGTCTTTACTCCTTATTACACATATACTTGAAGGGAGAATAAACTCCTACAGCATTGCAAGGGCTAATTGAGCTCATAAAGGTACAAAGAAAGGAGCAGGCTAGGGACTTAGCCTACATACAGTTCGGGATCCTGACATCAAATTCACTGTATGGACTCCCATTATCCTTAATAAAACATCCCTTAAAGAGACAGACTCATTTAAATTCTAGCACTAGCCCTGTGGGGCCTTTATCACTGGACCAGCAGGTTCTGCTGTATGATTGGAAGCGGTTGCTTACAAAAGAATGAATAGGGTAGAAAAATCTGGCACCACTAAACCCATGAGCCAATTCCTAAGACCACTAGATTCAACCAAAGACGCTGCTGAAAGTGTAATGGCAGACACAAATGGTAACCAAGGTCCTGCTACATCCACTAGCAATCCCACTCATCCTCCCTTTGTCACTAAGTAGGATATCCTTCACCTCTCCTCTAAAGAGGAAATAAAAGGGGTTATGAATGAGATGAGGAGCCTTTTTGGGGACTTTAGAAAAGATATGTCAGCGCTCGAGACGAGAGTCTTGTCAGTAGAAAATATTTATGGCGATGTTGCCTCTCTCCAACAATGACACACATCGAATATACAAAATCATGCAGACAACTTGCAATATCTTAATGACAAACGAGGATATTGACAACAGAGGCCATAGGAATAATTTGCGTTTCCGAGGGGTTTCGGAATCTGTTGCTCCACAGAACATCGAAGGCTACCTTCAAGCATTGTTTAGTATAATAAAAGACTCTCCTTCATCTCCTGATATTCCAATAGAGATGGCACATAGGGCTTTAAGGCCCAAACCACCAGACAAAGCACCCCAAGGGATATAATTGTTAAGTTCCTTAGTGTTAAGGACAAAGAAGAAATTCTCCAAGGTGCCCGAAGAAAACACCCTATTACCTACACGGGTGAGGAAATACAAATCTATACTGATCTGTCACCGAAGACCCTCCAAAAACGACAAAGAGAACTAGGTCACATCACAGCCATCCTGAGGAATTGTAAGGTTCCGTACAGGTGGGGGTTTCCAGTATCCATCATTGCTACTAATAACAATAAAACAGCCATTTTCCGGCCTGGCATGGATGAAAAAGTTTTTTTTGAGAACCTATTGCTTCAGGTTTCTACATCCAGCAGAACTTTGCAGGAGGCTGGAATAACCCCCCCCCCCCGCGACTTTCCAGTGTTCATCCACCTGAGGAGGCCAATGGGTAACGTACTGTAATGATCTTTTATCTTTTTGTGCTGCTTCGCAGGTTTTAACGAGGTCTAAGCTGATAATCATAGACTCTTTTTTGATAATAGACTTACGAGCGCTGATTACCCTGTTTGCTTTGCAAAGTTTTTTTTTTAAGGCCAATACCCATTGAGTTGACTTTATAATTTTCTTCCTCTCCCCTATCAGGGAAGAACATTTGCTAATTGATATGTTATGTGGGTTTGGGAAAAAGCCCCTAAATCTGCAGGGCTCAGCAAGACTTAAGCTACACATAGTATTGGCCTAGTTATGTGAAGTTCTAATTTGTTGATGACATATGCTGCTTTATCATTATATACTGCACTTAGATTTACTTAAATGTTATCTTGCACTGCTAAAATTACTTAAGTGTTCTGTTCTACTCTGTGTGTTTGCTGTAATAAGTCTATGTTGATGTTGATGTTGATGTTTGTGAACTTAATCTTTCCTTGCTACGAATATTAATACTTCCCCTGTAAGGTTCGTAGAGGAGATAGAGTGCTTTACGGTAATACTGAATTAATAAGATATTAAAAACATTTCTTGTATGTTTTAATTTACCAGATATGAGAAAGTAGATGACATACATTTTCAGGTTACCGTATTACATATTACAGATTCCCATTGTAATCCCCCCCATGTTTTGGGCAACCTATCTTTCTAACTCCATTCTTAATCCAGTTGTTTCATTAAGATTAAAATGTGCTATAAGTATACATATGATTTTATAACTTACGTCAGTTATGGGGCTTTTCCCCTATTATTTTTGCTTTTCAATAGGTTTGTGGACAACGGTTATCAATAGGTATTTTGGAGCTTATCACATATCTCAGACTTGTATTCTCACTTACCTAATTTTGTAACAAGTTAGAGGTCTTTTCCTCTAAATTTCCCCTCTTCTCCCATCTTTCACCTCCTTAAACCCCTCTTTGTACCTTACCTTCTTTCTCCCCACCCCACCCCCTTTTTTTTTTTCTCTATAATTTAAAGATGGCCATTCAGTCTAAGTCTAGTAAATTCAGGCATCACTCATTCAACCTCACTACTATCAATGCAAAAGGTCTTAATGACCCGGGAAAACGCTCTATTGCCTTCAAAGAGCTAAACAAACTACAGAGCCACATAATATTAGTACAGGAAACACATTTTTAAAAAGGCAAGGAGCCTAGATGGCACAACTCTCTATTTCCTTTGGCATATTTCACATCAGGACAGAGCAAGAAAGCGGGGTGGGTATTCTATTCCATAGATCAATTCCTTTCCTACTGACACACATTGAGCTGGACCCTGAAGGACGGTATATAATATTGGTAGGTACCCTTTTTGGTCACTACATCACCCTAGCTTCAATATATTCTCCTAGTCAAGACCAAGAGACCTTTATGAAAAAAATATCTGACCTTCTATTAGAACACTCTAGAGGGATTACATACCTAGCAGGAGATTTCAACCTGGTATCCGATCCTGTAATGGACACCTCACGGGGAGTTACATGTACACCTGCTTCCACTATTAGACAGGTTAATGAAAGCCTTAAAAAGACAGCTCTACATGATGTTTGGCACTCGCTATACCCTACTTCAAGAGATTACTCATTTTACTCCATCCCACATAATAGTTACTCCAGGATTGACTATATATACACCGACTCTTGTGGCCTATCAATCACACATCAGAGCATTATAGGTCACATCACCTGGTCTGACCATGCCCCGGTCACTTGCTCAATTCTGTTGCCGGACATACCACTTACAAAACAAATATGGAGATTAGATGACACTATCTTAGATAACCCTCTAATCTTTAACGACTTACAAAAAACATCGAAGGAGTATTTTGAGATTAACACATATACTTCTTCATCTAAAATGATCATATGGGAAGCTCATAAAAGCATGTTACGTGGTGCCCTAATTAAACATAAAGCTTTACTTAATAAACAATATAGATTAAAATATTGTGACCTACAGTCCAAGTTAAGCACCCTTGAAACTAAACATAAATCGGATCCTACTTGTAATGACACTAGGACCCAACTGAAGGAAACGAGGCTTGAATTCCAAATGCATTTGGTGGAATCACACCAGAAAAAAGCCCTCTGTTTAAAACAATACTACTACGAGGGAGGAAATAAGCCAGGTAGAATCCTAGCTAGATCCCTTAAAAAAAGAAAAATCCGTTCCCACATACACTCCATTAAATCCGCAGACGGACAAACGCTACATAGTAGCACCCAAATAGCCGCCGAGTTCCATAGATATTATCATTCCCTATATAACATTCACAATCTCCCAACTGCTCCCTCTCAGGGAGAAGCTACGACCCTGCAAGAGGATGCTATTGACTCCTATCTGGGGGACATGGACCTTCCTTCACTGACACAGGAAGACTCAGCCTTCTTAGACTCCCCAATAACGGTTGAGGAACTTTTTAACCCAATTAAGAATTGCCCAAGCGGTAAGAGTCCAGGTCCCGACGGGTTCTCTTCAGCTTACTATAAAAAATTTAAGGAGGTCCTGGTGGGCCCACTCCTAGCTCTGTTCAATGAGATCAGGGATAATCCCAATTTATCTTGTATACTCTTAGAAGCCCATATCACAGTAATAAATGCTAGTTTTTATTACTATTAAGAGTGTGGTTTTCTCCTTTGCAACAAAGTAGGTATATTCTGACTCCTAAATATCTTTTAGGCATTATACACATTAGACTTTAATGTTTTAAACTGCAATTATTTAAGCTTATATTGGTACTACCCATTTGTCATGTGCACAGCAGACAAATTTTTTTTCGGTTCGTTTTGGACCGATTCAGATTTTTTTAAATTTCGTTTCGGATCGATTCAAATTTGGATACATTTGAATATATTTGTTTCGGATTCATTTGGATTTGAATAAATTCAGATGTATTCAGATGTATTCTTTTTGGATTTAATTTGTAAATTCGGAAGTTCGGTATGTGTTATTGATTCAGATGGTTCCAAGTTACACAAACAGAATTATTTCACTGTTCTTTCTCACTAAATCTCACTAAATTTAATTTTTATACTGAATTGTGATTAGTCCATGGCCATTCGAATATAACAAATAAATCCAAACTAATTCAGATTTATTCGTTACAAATGCATTCGGATTAGTTTAGTTTTATTGCTAGGGTAATTTGGTAATTTGGAAATTCGAATAGATTTGAATCTCTGAATTTGGCCGATTTTGGATTCACAACGAAACGAAACACACATGTCTACTACCCATTAGTGATATTAGCTGTATAGCGCTCCACATCCAGTGCTCTTGTTTTTAGTAGTATTTCTGACAGACTTGAGGGAGTCTTATAGAACTAGGAGCTGTCTATCACAGCAGCGCACAGACAACATCATAATAACATATCATAATAAGATTTTTCCCTCTGACGTTTTTCATGATGCAATCTTTTGTCAGTAACAGATATCTTGCAAGAATATCAAAATCATAATATTTTTTTTATTTTTTTTTTATTTTCATGTTACAGTAGACATGTGAAAGAGGCTGTTATGGTATTTCTTTTTTTTTTCTTTTTTCAATTTTCTTTTGTAATGCCATTATTCTGCAAAGTAAATCCTATTGGGTACAGTGAAAATGTTAACTTTAGGAGAGATTAAAGTGGTGCCATTGTCTCAATTGATAGAATCTTGCAGCTTTGTACTTTGAAAATGTACAGTGTGTGATCTTTTTGAAACCCTATATTCTTCTTCAAGATATAAATTTCCCAATACTGTTCATCTTGATTGTAGACCAATATTTTACATAAAAAGAAAAACAATTTCTACTTGATCAATTATTATTAAAAAAAAAAAAATCTATTACAAGCACTTTTTACAATATTGGCAATAAAAAAAATAAGCCATCCGACACACGTCAATAGTTATTAACATTACATGCTGTTTAACAGAATCATTTCAAACAGCTGCCAAATGTCTTTGTCATTTTGATTTTGATTTTTAATCTCAATAATAAAATCATAAACTTGTTTTTGTGAGGGCATCTGTAGATAAGTATTTTGCGGCTGAGGGCTTTTTTCTGCAGCAGCAATTTGGGATTGTTATCGAAAAGCAATATGAACAGAAACACTGAAATCTTATTTTAATTATAGTCATTTCAGAAACCAATTTTTTTTTTTAAGTGTAATTTTTATGTTGACACAATCATATTTAATTACATAATTATGTAAAGAGGTGGCTACAACAGACATGTTTTCATGATACACAGAATAGAATTATTTTTATTAAAATCACATTTCTAGTTTACTTCCATAGACAAGTATCATAATACATATTCTGATATTTGAACAATATGATATCCTCTACCTCTCACATACTATCCAATCAAGCAAATATTAGTCAGTTTTCATGTACCGAGCTACAAAACAAATGCACCTTTATTTACTGCTGATGTCTCTCAGCATACTATTTAAATTTTATGTTTCTAGAGGTACATATTTTTTTTTATGATATATGCGCTTATTCCTGTATTTCTCATTACTGCTCTGTCTCTCAATATATCTGGTGTGATAAATCGAGATCATGATCAATTTCAGACTTGTATCCTGCAGTGGTTCATGATGAAATATCTATTGCAAATAAAGATCTCTTGTATAAACACAGTGATAGTTAATGTTATATCAGCCCATTGTTTGTATAACAGGGTTTTGAAAAAAAGAGGACACACTGAAAAATATTATAAAATGTATTAGGATGCCTGTGAGCTACACATGTGTGTTTTATCGTAAGGGAGAAGAAAATTGTTGTCATACAGATTTTGCAATTTTCTTGGATTTTGCTTGGTTTAAATTGAACATGTGCAAATCACTGTGTTCAGGAGAAATATTTCCACTACACAGACCATTTATTTGAGATATTATATTATTGCAATGCTTTGCTCCCAACCTCTGAATTCTTGGAAAAGAGTCAACTGTCTGCATGTGGTGTTTCAGCAGAATACATAGTTCCTCTCTGCTGTACATCTGGGTCACTACAGATGTCAAGCCGCGCACCTTTCATCACCTCACTTGTCGCTGACTATTTTATTCCCTTATTCAATATGCAATGAATATACTTCCTAGAGAGAACTAAGGTTCATTGTATTTTATATTTCCTCCTGCAGTGAGAAGCAGTTTTATAACACAAGGGAAAATATCCTTTAAATGACACATTTTATGGCACAGGTAAGGTTTTCTTTCTTTTTATAAAATAGAAACAGGTGCAAATCCCCAAATCTAGAATTCCAACATCCAAACATTCTGAAATCCGAACTTTTAACAATTATCAAAATTAACTAATTTTCTCTACCTGTAAGTCACAATCTTTTCTGCCTGTGTCTTTGGTTTGTTTTTGTTCTTTGTGTTCTAAAATGCAAATAATAGTCTATATTTATTTTAAAACAATAAATATTACCTTTCTGATTACAATACTGTACTATCTTTCTAATGGTGGTTTTGACACCCTATTGTAAATGGTATATTCAGAATTATCACAAAAAATGTGACAATCTTAAAAATATATATTTTTGGAGTTTTATGGTGACCACAATTAAAAATAAATAAAAATTTAAGCCAATATTGAGAATAAACCATGCAACATTTAACCCCTTCATGGTTTCCAACATACCCTGTAAGCTGGCCATCCATATATATTGATTCCAGGGCTGTAGGAGCGTGGGAACCACCAGCAGCAGCAAAAATGTTCTATTTCTGCATGCCTCCGTGCCTTACATCAACCACTATGAAGATGTTAACAGGGTAACATTTCAAATAATTTAGCCAACTTTAGCTGTGTACCAATATTATTATATCCATTAAACTTTAAAATGTGGTCAGTGTAGAAGGAGTGTTATCAAAGAATCAAGTTTGTATCAAAATATGACATAGTAAAAAATAAATTTTACTAATTTCTCTAATGTGTTTTGATAGATGTTTCATAAATGGTTTAACATTTCATAAATAAAGCACATACAAAACATGATTTTTTTTTTTTGCCATTTTATTGTTCTACAGGTAGAAAAAAAATATTTGAAGAAAAATAAGGGACCAATTCTAACAAGTTTATAGGTACAGAGTGATATTTTTTCAAATATGCCTTGAAGCTTTTGCAATATTTGTATGTGGTTTACTTCACAAAGAATAGTATACTATAAGTGTATGTAAATATTTGGTGAATGCAATATTTATAAACTCTGGCTTTAAAAGTTTGGGGTCACTTACATGAAAACATACATGAAATGAGTTTGAACAGGAAATATTGACAAGGTGAGAAATGATTAATTTTAAGTGAAATAATATTTGTGTCCTTCAAATTTCGCCAAAGAATCCTCCATATGCAGCAATTAGAGCCTTTTCAGACCTTTGGCATTCTAGTTTTCAATATGTTTAGGTAATCTGAAGAGATTTCACCCCATGATTCCTGAAGAACCTCCCACAAGTTGGATTGGCTTGATGGGCACTTCTTATGTACCATACGGTCAAGCTGCTCCAACAACAGCTCAACAGGGTTGAGATCTGGTGACTATGCTGGTCACTTCATTAAAGACAGAATAGCATCTGATTGCATTTTCCCTAAATAGTTCTAGCATAGATTGGAGCTATGCTTTGAATTATTTTCCTGTTGCAGGAGGAAATTGGCTTCAATCAAGCTCTGTCCACAGGGTATGGCAGTGCAAAATGGATGGATAGAAATCCTTCTTCAAGGTCCCTTTTACCCAATATAAATTTCCCATTTTACCACCACAAAAGCACCCCCAAACTATCACATTGCCTCCACCCTGCTTGACAGATGGCGTCAAGCACTACTACAGCATCTTCTCATTTGTTCTACATCTCACGATTGTTCTTTGTGATCAGAACACCTAAAAGTTGAAAAAAATGTTTCTGGTACAATAAACTAATGTTTTATTTAATTCCATATGAAATCTATTAACACACAGTAGCATAATTTGACATGCTCTTGATTAGTTTTAAATGTTATGAACATTATTTTCCCCTCTTGGAATATGGCAAAGATACAGCACACAATTATTTATTTGTGTTAGCAGTCTCTCTAAAAACTGTTATACGATTGAGAAAGAGGTACTTTAGCAATGCCTAAAAATCCAGTTGGCGAAAACATAGATAAAGATATAAGATAAAATTACTTTGATATGTTCATGGCATTTAAAACTACAACAGCACTTCATTTTGCTCTATTTAAGTAGCTGTGGATGCAGCTTTGGAGCTCCTTAAGCTGTAGAATCACTTGAAGGAGTCTGCAAATGACAGAAGACCACTGCTTCCTAACCAATACACCAGCTCTGATCTAGTGGTTTGCAATCCCCCTGTATTTGTCCAACTGGGGTGATTGACAGCCCCTGCTCACAAGCAGCTGCAATGCCAGATAGACAGGTTTGGAGATGTCCGCCCATCTGCTTAGCATTTGTTAAATGCAGCCCAATGTATTAAAAGTGTTTAACATGTTGAAAACATAGTTGTAAAAAATAAAATAAATAACAATGACTTAAGTTAAAAGGGAACAATTTGCTAAATAGAAATGTACATGCCAACAATGAATTATATAATACAAGTAAGTTTGCAGAAAACATATATGAGGACAAGCAGGGGAATATTATGTTTTCAACAGCAATCCCCAAGGACAACTAACAGTCAGATATAAAATATTTCCCTTCTTGGGTTGAAAAGCAGCCAAAGCAGAGAGAGAACTTCAGTCTGGATGGTTAGTGGTCCATAAGAAGTGAAATTTTACAAAACTAGTTCATGCCTAATAAATGTTTCTGCATCTAGTACATGTATTGTACAACATTGCATGTACAACTCTATATATCATATCTGTGCCCCACACTGTAAACACAAAACAAAATGTGCAAAATGTTACCATAACCACATATTGGAAATAGTGTTGTACAAACACAATCGGCTAGATTTAGAGTTGGGCGGTAGCCGTCAAAACCAGTGTTAGAGGCTCCTAACGCTGGATTTTACCGCCCTCTGGTATTTGGAGTCAGTGAGGAAAGGGTCTAACGCTCACTTTACAGCCGCAACTTTTCCATACCGCAGATCCCCCTACGCCATTTGCGTATTAACATTACAACCCACCACCCACATACCCCTAATCTAACCCAACCCCCCCTTAAATAAACCTAACACTAAGCCCCTGAAGATCTCCCTACCTTGTCTTCACCATGCCAGGTTCACCGATCCGTCCTCGGAAGTCTTGATCCAAGCCTCGGAATTGTTGATCCAAGCCCAAGCGGGGGCTGAAGAGTGACGTCCATCCTCCGGCTGAAGTCTTGATCCAAGCGGGCAGAAGAGGACATCCGGACCGGCAAACATATTCTTCCAAGCTGCATCTTCTATGTTATTCAATCAGATGACTGATCGGAACAGCCAATAGAATGCAAGCTCAATCTGATTGGCTGATTGGATCAGCCAATCGGATTGAACTTGATTCTGATTGGCTGATTCCATCAGCCAATCAGAATTTTCCTACCTTAATTCCGATTGGCTGATAGAATCCTATCAGCCAATCGGAATTCGAGGGACGCCATCTTGGATGACGTCCCTTAAAGGAACCGTCATTCGTCGGGAAGTCATTGGTGAAGATGGATGGATCCGCGATGGAGGTCTTGAAGATCAGCTGGTCGTCATCGGATTGAAGAACATAGAAGATGCGGCTTGGAAGAAGATGTTTGCCGGTCCGGATGTCCTCTTCTGCCTGCTTGGATCAAGACTTCAGCCGGAGGATGGACGTCACTCTTCAGCCCCCGCTTGGGCTTGGATCAACACTTCCGAGGCTTGGATCAAGACTTCCGAGGACGGATCGGTGAACCTGGCATGGTGAAGACAAGGTAGGGAGATCTTCAGGGGCTTAGTGTTAGGTTTATTTAAGGGGGGTTTGGGTTAGATTAGGGGTATGTGGGTGGTGGGTTGTAATGTTGGGGGGGGGGTATTGTATGTTTTTTTTTACAGGCAAAAGAGCTGAATTCTTTGGGGCATGCCCCGCAAATGGCCATTTTCAGGGCTGGTAAGGTAAAAGAGCTTTGAACTTTTTAAATTTAGAATAGGGTAGGGCATTTTTTTATTTTGGGGGTCTTTGTTATTTTATTAGGGGGCTTAGAGTAGGTGTAATTAGTTTAAAATTGTTGTAATATTTTTCTAATGTTTGTAAATATTTTTTTATTTTTTGTAACTTAGTTCTTTTTTATTTTTTGTACTTTAGTTAGTTTATTTAATTGTAGTTATTTGTAGGTAGTTTATTTAATTAATTTATTGATAGTGTAGTGTTAGGTTTAATTGTAGGTAATTGTAGGTAGTTTATTTAATTTATTTATTGATAGTGTAGTGTTAGGTTTATTTGTAACTTAGGTTAGGATTTATTTTACAGGTAATTTTGTAATTATTTTAACTAGGTAACTATTAAATAGTTATTAAGTATTTAATAGCTATTGTACCTGGTTAAAATAAATACAAAGTTGCCTGTAAAATAAATATTAATCCTAAAATAGCTATAATATAATTATAATTTATATTGTAGCTATAATAGGGTTTATTTTACAGGTAAGTATTTAGCTTTAAATAGGAATAATTTATTTAATAAGAGTTAATTTATTTCGTTAGATAAAAATTATATTTAACTTAGGGGGGTGTTAGTGTTAGGGTTAGACTTAGCTTTAGGGGTTAATACATTTATTATAGTAGCGGTGAGCTCCGATCGGCAGATTAGGGGTTAATTATTGTAGGTAGCTGGCGGCGATGTTGTGGGGGGCATATTAGGGGTTAATAAATATAATATAGGGGTCGGCGGTGTTAGGGGCAGCAGATTAGGGGTACATAACTATAATATATGTTGCGGCGGTATACGGAGCGGCAGATTAGGGGTTAATAATAATATGCAGGGGTCAGCGATAGCGGGGGCGGCAGATTAGGGGTTAATAAGTGTAAGGTTAGGGGTGTTTAGACTCGGGGTACATGTTAGAGTGTTAGGTGCAGACGTAGGAAGTGTTTCCCCATAGAAAACAATGGGGCTGCGTTAGGAGCTGAACGCTGCTTTTTTTTCAGCTCAAACTGCCCCATTGTTTTCTATGGGGGAATCGTGCACAAGCACGTTTTTGAAGCTGGCCGCGTCCGTAAGCACCGCTGGTATCGAGAGTTGCAGTGGCGTTAAATTATGCTCTACGCTCCCTTTTTGGAGCCTAACGCACTGAAAACGCAGCCATTCTGTGAACTCTAAATACCAGCGGTATTTAAAAGGTGCGGGGGAAAAAAAGCCAGCGTAGCTAACGCACCCCTTTGGCCGCAGAACTCTAAATCTAGCCGAATGGAAGTACAACAATTGGAGTGAAAAAACAAAACAAAAAAAAAAAAAAAAACAGGTAAACATACTGAACAATAAACCAATTTTGAAAAATATGGTCATGTGTCAAGTTTTTTTCTTTTCTTTTTTTTATTTTATTATACAGACCATGGATAGCAGATAGCTGATGCAGATACATCATTCATTACCATGTTGGCTTCTGGGCCAGAGTAGGCTTGCTGCATAAGGACATTCCTTTATGTAACCAATATATAACAGCGCCCTCTCTCTACCCTTTGTATTTCAACAGCTGTCCCACACTCTCTGGGATCAAGAGGAGCAGCCTGACCCACTACACGAAAAAGAAGGATACTTCCATCCCTTCAATCTACCATTATTATATGGACACATCCCAGAACTGATACGGTAGACCTGTTTCATTAGACTTACAAGCACATTTTTCTGACATTTTATATATATTTTTTTTCTTTCATACTATCAGCGCACTTTTTTATCCCTTCACTGGGATACGATCAATATATAACAGCTGCATGATACATTTTGTATTAGCTTGATATGTTGTTGCACCATATCCAATCTTAGACCTAGATTTGGAGTTTGGCGTTAGCCGTGAAAACCAGCGTTAGAGGCTCCTAACGCTGGTTTTAGGCTACCGCCGGTATTTGGAGTCACTCAAAATAGGGTCTAACGCTCACTTTTCTGCCGCGACTTTTGCATACCGCAGATCCCCTTACGTCAATTGCGTATCCTATCTTTTCAATGGGATTTTTCTAACTCCGGTATTTAGAGTCATTTCTGAAGTGAGCGTTAGACATCTAACAACGAAACTCCAGCCGCAGGAAAAAAGTCAGTAGTTAAGAGCTTTCTGGGCTAACGCCGGTTTCTAAAGCTCTTAACTACTGTACTCTAAAGTACACTAACACCCATAAACTACCTATGTACCCCTAAACCGAGGTCCCCCCACATCGCCGACACTCGAATACATTTTTTTAACCCCTAATCTGCCGACCGCCACCTACGTTATCCTTATGTACCCCTAATCTGCTCCCCCTAACACCGCCGACCCCTGTATTATATTTATTAACACCTAATCTGCCCCCTCAACGTCGCCTCCATCTGCCTACACTTATTAACCCCTAATCTGCTGACCGCAAAGCGCCGCCACCTACGTTATCCTTATGTACCCCTAATCTGCTGCCCCTAACACCGCCGACCCCTATATTATATTTATTAACCCCTAATCTGCCCCCCTCAACGTCGCCTCCACCTGCCTACACTTATTAACCCCTAATCTGCCGACCGTACCTGAGCGCTACTATAATAAAGTTATTAACCCCTAATCCGCCTCACTAACCCTATAATAAATAGTATTAACCCCTAATCTGCCCTCCCTAACATCGCCGACACCTAACTTCAATTATTAACCCCTAATCTGCCGACTGGAGCTCACCGCTACTCTAATAAATGTATTAACCCCTTAAGCTAAGTCTAACCCTAACACTAACACCCCCCTAAATTAAATATAATTTACATCTAACGAAATTAATTAACTCTTATTAAATAAATTATTCCTATTTAAAGATAAATACTTACCTGTAAAATAAATCCTAATATAGCTACAATATAAATTATAATTATATTATAGCTATTTTAGGATTTATATTTATTTTACAGGTAACTTTGTATTTATTTTAACCAGGTAAAATAGCTATTAAATAGTTAAGAATTATTTAATAGCTAAAATAGTTAAAATAATTACAAAATTACCTGTAAAATAAATACTAACCTAAGTTACAATTAAACCTAACACTACACTATCAATAAATTAATTAAATAAACTACCTACAATTACCTTCAATTAACCTAACACTACAATATCAATAAATTAATTAAATACAATTCCTACAAATAAATACAATTAAATAAACTAGCTAAAGTACAAAAAAAAAAACAGAACTAAGTTACAAAAAATAAAAAAATATTTACAAACATAAGAAAAATATTACAACAATTTTAAACTAATTACACCTACTCTAAGCCCCCTAATAAAATAAAAAAGCCCCCCAAAATAAAAAAATGCCCTACCCTATTCTAAATTACTAAAGTTCAAAGCTCTTTAACCTTACCAGCCCTGAACAGGGCCCTTTGCGGGGCATGCCCCAAAGAATTCAGCTCTTTTGCCTGTAAAAAAAAACCATAAATACCCCCCCCAACATTACAACCCACCACCCACATACCCCTAATCTAACCCAAACCCCCCTTAAATAAACCTAACACTAAGCCCCTGAAGATCTTCCTACCTTATCTTCACCCTGCCAGGTTCACCGATCCGTCCTGAAGAGCTCCTCCGATGTCCTGATCAAAGCCCAAGAGGGGGGCTGAAGAGGTCCATGATCCGGCTGAAGTCTTCATCCAAGCGGGAGCTGAAGAGGTCCATGATCCGGATGAAGTCTTCATCCAAGCGGGAGCTGAAGAGGTCCATGATCCACATGAAGTCTTCTATCAACTGCATGTTCAATCTTCTTTCTTCCGGATCCATCTTGCAGACTTCCAACGCGTAACATCCTCCTCTCCCGACGCCTACTAGCCGAATGACGGTTCCTTTAAGGGACGTCATCCAAGATGGCGTCCCTCGAATTCCGATTGGCTGATAGGATTCTATCAGCCAATCGGAATTAAGGTAGGAATATTCTGATTGGCTGAATCGGAACAGCCAATAGAATGCGAGCTCAATCTGATTGGCTGATTGGATCAGCCAATCGGATTGAACTTGATTCTGATTGGCTGATTCCATCAGCCAATCAGAATATTCCTACCTTAATTCCGATTGGCTGATAGAATCCTATCAGCCAATCAAAATTCGAGGGATGCCATCTTGGATGATGTCCCTTAAAGGAACCGTCATTCGGCTAGGCATCGGGAGAAGAGGATGTTCCACGTCGGAGGTCTGCAAGATGGATCCGGAAGAAAGAAGATTGAAGATGCAGTTGATAGAAGACTTCATCCGGATCATGGACCTCTTCAGCTCCCGCTTGGATGAAGACTTCATCCGGATCATGGACCTCTTCAGCTCCCGCTTGGATGAAGACTTCAGCCGGATCATGGACCTCTTCAGCCCCCCGCTTGGGCTTGGATTAGGACATCGGAGGAGCTCTTCAGGACGGATCGGTGAACCTGGCAGGGTGAAGATAAGGTAGGAAGATCTTCAGGGGCTTAGTGTTAGGTTTATTTAAGGGGGGTTTGGGTTAGATTAGGGGTATGTGGGTGGTGGGTTGTAATGTTGGGGGGGGGTATTGTATGTTTTTTTTTACAGGCAAAAGAGCTGAACTTCTTGGGGCATGCCCCGCGAAGGGCCCTGTTCAGGGCTGGTAAGGTTAAAGAGCTTTGAACTTTAGTAATTTAGAATAGGGTAGGGCATTTTTTTATTTTGGGGGGCTTTGTAATTTTATTAGGGGGCTTAGAGTAGGTGTAATTAGTTTAAAATTGTTGTAATATTTTTCTTATGTTTGTAAATATTTTTTTATTTTTTGTAACTTAGTTCTTTTTTATTTTTTGTACTTTAGCTAGTTTATTTAATTGTATTTATTTGTAGGAATTGTATTTAATTAATTTATTGATAGTGTAGTGTTAGGTTAATTGTAGGTAATTGTAGGTAGTTTATTTAATTAATTTATTGATAGTGTAGTGTTAGGTTTAATTGAAACTTAGGTTAGTATTTATTTTACAGGTAATTTTGTAATTGTTTTAACTATTTTAGCTATTAAATAGTTCTTAACTATTTAATAGCTATTGTACCTGGTTAAAATAAATACAAAGTTACCTGTAAAATAAATATTAATCCTAAAATAGCTATAATATAATAATAATTTATATTGTAGCTATATTAGGATTTATTTTACAGGTAAGTATTTATCTTTAAATAGGAATAATTTATTTAATAAGAGTTAATTAATTTCGTTAGATGTAAATTATATTTAACTTAGGGGGGTGTTAGTGTTAGGGTTAGACTTAGCTTTAGGGGTTAATACATTTATTAGAATAGCGGTGAGCTCCAGTCGGCAGATTAGGGGTTAATAATTGAAGTTAGGTGTCGGCGATGTTAGGGAGGGCAGATTAGGGGTTAATACTATTTATTATAGGGTTAGTGAGGTGGATTAGGGGTTAATAACTTTATTATAGTAGCGCTCAGGTCCGCTTGGCAGATTAGGGGTTAATAAGTGGAGGCGACGTTGTGGGGGGCAGATTAGGGGTTAATAAATATAATGTAGGGGTCGGCGATGTTAGGGAAGCAGATTAGGGGTACATAGGGATAATGTAAGTAGCGGCGGTTTACGGAGCAGCAGATTAGGGGTTAATAATAATATGCAGGGGTCAGCGATAGCGGGGGCAGCAGATTAGGGGTTAATAAGTGTAAGGTTAGGGGTGTTTAGACTCGGGGTACATGTTAGAGTGTTAAGTGCAGACGTAGGAAGGGTTACCGCATAGCAAACAATGGGTCTGCGTTAGGAGCTGAACGCGGCTTTTTTGCAGGTGTTTGGTTTTTTTTCAGCTCCATTGTTTCCTATGGGGGAATCGTGCACGAGCACGTTTCTGAGGCTGGCCGCTTGCGTAAGCAACTCTGGTATCGAGAGTTGAAGCTGCGTTAAAAATGCTCTACGCTCCTTTTTTGGAGCCTAACGCAGCCATTCTGTGGACTCTCAATACCAGAGTTATTTTTATGGTGCGGCCAGAAAAAAGCCGGCGTTAGTTTTTCGGGTCATTACCGACAAAACTCCAAATCTAGCCGTGAATTTGTAAAATCATTATATGTGAATCCACTGTCTGTGTAACAAAAGCTTAACCATTTCCCTGCCAAGTAATGTGTCTTCCCTGGCACCAGGTGGAGAAATGTATTTTCCACAATATCTCCAAGCTGGGGTAATAGCTGAGTGGCCTCACTTAGAAGAAACTCTTCTTGAAATACTGTAAGTTTAGACAAACAATAACTAAGCAAGAGATAAGGGTAAGAAAATGATATCACCAAACTGAACTATCTCCCAAATGCTTTAATCAGTAGCATATAATACAAAAGAAACAAATTAATATCAAAAGACAAAATATGAGGAAGTCTGCAGATTTAGTAAATACTGAATATACCTTTAAATAAGGTATGGTATTAAACACATCTTGTTTTTGTGTTAGAATTGTGGTTTGGCCTATACTTTTTTTTTTTTTAGTTATTTTTTAATGCAATGCTTTAATACGGATATATAAAATGTATGTATGTATATGTGGGCAAATTTGTAATAGCCTCTTTTAATAGTAACAGAGGAACTTATGGCTATAGAAATATTATAGATGTTTGCATCATTTTGCACAATATGTATATATATATACAATAGCATTTAGAAAATTAAGCCTGGAAAAAAGATTTTGCTTTTCTTTATCCAGATTCAAGAACTTGTTTTACTTATTAAGCATAAATCAGTTTTTGCAGCTGCAGCATGAACTTTTCTGAAGTTCTAATGATTGTCTGTGTTGAGGAGAAATATTGATTTGTTTAATTAATATAAACAGTTCTTTGAACTTTAATTTAAGAGAAACAGTTCATTTTGACTACAATATTCCCTTAAAAGGAGACGCCATTCAAAATGAAACTTTTATGATTTACAGAGTCACTAAAAAGATGCATAGTCAAAAACAGGCCAAGAGGAGTGTAAGAAACAAAAGATAAACATAAATAAGGTCAGATGTCAAAACCAAGAACTACATAGTTATAAAAAGGTGTCAGAATATGTGTCTAAATAAACAAGAAACCTCATATTGAACAACAAAGTTTATATAAAGGTTACTACTATTAATGGCGGACTCTATCCTCCTAGGCCTCTCTCCCAAGCAATAAGTATTTAGATTAAGCCTCTCTTGGTAAGTTTTATTTTTTTAGACCAGGGGGCATATCTATCAAGCTCCATATAGAACTTAAAGCCCCGTGTTTCTGGGGAGCCTTCAGGCCACTGCTCTATAACCTGTCCGTCTGCTCTGAGGAGGCGGACAGACATTGCCGCAATTCAACCTGATCCAATATGATCGGGTTGATTGACACCCTCCTGCTAGCGGCCGATTGGCCGCAAATCTGCAGGGGGTGGCGTTGCATCAGCAGTTCACAAGAATTGCTGGTGCAATGCTGAATGTGTAGAGCGGATCATGTGGGACAGACAAATAATGCATATCATTTTAGTAGCCCTTCTTTGCACAGAGTTCAGTTTGTTTATAGCATTCTGGAGATATAACCTACAGAAATGCACATAATACTCAAGATAAAGTCTGTACAACCAGTGTGTTGAAATTTTATTTTATATACATTTTTTAATGTACTAATATGTCACAAATATGATTTTGGGTTTGGTGTGACAGCCGATGCAGCTTCACTTTATATTTACATTAGGTGTGATATTTCTGCAACTAGCTTGTTGGCTGGTACAAAAATCTTGGCTGGAGTTACTTGTGTGATTAGGTGTTTTTGCAGTAAGCAATTTCCTATCTGTTTAAAACGTTTTGTTGGCTTTTCAAAAAAACGGTAGGAGGCTGATGATTTTGCAATTTTTATAACTTTAAATATTATATGATTTGATGTGCTAGAAAAAGACATGCTAATTGATGTTTCACATTTGCTGACAATATAGTTATAAAATATGTGAATTGAAAAAAAACTGTATAAATAAAAATATATTTATATATATATATATATAAAAATATATTTATATTTTGGCCTCTAGTTATCAAGCTCCGGACGTACCTGCCTTCACCGGCCCCAATACGCTCGCCTAAGCTCGCCTCACATCGCCGTCGCCGCGGACATGAATACGTTCGCCAAAGTTATCAAAAAAGCTGTCAAAAAGCCGCGCACCAAGTACGGGGCATTGAGCAGTGGACTGTGATAGTTATCACTCATCCGATCTCGCTGTTCTTCTGCTTTTTTAAGGCTGTCACTAAGCACCCACACTAACTATACTGTTCTACCCCCTATACCGCCGCCCCCGGAGCCCCCTGCAACTAAATAAAGTTATTAACCCCTAAACCTCCGTTCTTAGACCCCGTCGCAACTATAACAAATGTATTAACCCCTAAAACGCCGCTCCCGGACCCGCCGCCACCTACATAATACCTAGTAACCCCTATCCTGCCCCCCTATACCACCGCCACCTATAATAAAGTTATTAATCCCTATCCTGTGGATCCCGGACCCCGCCGCAACTAAATAAATTGTTTAACGCCTAAACCGCTGCTCCCGGACCCCGCCGCCGCCTATATTAAACTTATTAACCCCTAATCTGCCCCCCTACACCGTCAAAAACCTATAATAAATTTATTAACCCCTATCTTGCCCCCCCTACACCGCCGCAACCAATAATAAAATTATTAACCCCTAAACCTAAGTCTAACACTAACCCTAACACCCCCTAACTTAAATCTAAATAAATATTACTCTTATTAAATTAGTTATTCCTATTTAAAACTAAATACTTACCTATAAAATAAACCCTAATATAGCTACAATATTACTAATAATTATATTGTAGCTATTTTAGGATTTATTTTTATTTTTCAGGCAAATTTCAATTTATTTTAACTAGGTACAATAGCTATTTAATAGTTATTAACTATTTAATAGCTACCTAGATAAAATAAAGTCAAATTTACCTGTAAAATAAAAACTAACCTAAGTTAAAAATACACCTAACACTACACTATCATTAAATAAATTATTCCTATTTAAAACTAAATACTTACCTGTAAAATAAACCCTTAGCTAGCTACAATGTAATTAATAATTACATTGTAGCTATCTTAGGATTTATATTTATTTTACTAGGTACAATAGTTATTAATAATAACTACCTAGCTAAAAGAAATACAAAATTACCTGTAAAATAAATCCTAACCTAAATTACAATTAATCCTAACACTGCACTATCATTAAATAAATTAAATTAATTAACTACAAGTAGCTACAATTAAATACAATTAAATAAACTAACTAA
The DNA here is from genome assembly GCF_027579735.1 of Bombina bombina. Lineage (NCBI taxonomy): Eukaryota > Metazoa > Chordata > Amphibia > Anura > Bombinatoridae > Bombina > Bombina bombina. Next base: position 590,367,156 of record NC_069504.1, read on the forward strand.
AGTAAAAAAAAAAAAACTAAATTACAGAAAATAAAAAAGATTACAAGAATTTTAAACTAATTACACCTAATCTAAGTCCCCTAATAAAATAACCCCCCCAATAATAAAAGTCCCTACCCTATACTACATTACAAAGTAACCAGCTCTTTTAACAGCCCTTAAAAGGGCTTTTTGCGGGGCATGCCCCAAAGTAATAAGCTCTTTTGCCTGTAAAAAAAAATGGCAATGCCCCCCCAACAATAAAACACAACCCCCCAACATTAAAACCCACCACCCACATACCCCTACTCTAACCCACCCAAACCCCCCTTAAATAAACCTAACACTACCCCCCTGAAGATCTCCCTACCTTGAGTCATGTTCACCCAGCCGGGCCGAAGTCATCATCCAAGGGGCGCTGAAGATGTCTTCCATCCGATAGAAGTCTTCATCCAAGGGGCGCTGAAGAGGTCTTCCATCCGATAGAAGTCTTCATCCAGGCGGCGTCTTCAATCTTCATCCATCCGGAGTGGAGCGGAGCCATCTTCAAAGCAGCCGACACAGAGCCATCCTCTTCCACTGATGCCTACTCGCTGAATGAATATTCCTTTAAGTGACGTCATCCAAGATGGCGTCCCTCGAATTCCGATTGGCTGATAGGATTCTATCAGCCAATCGGAATTAAGGTAGGAAAAATCTGATTGGCTGATTCAATCAGCCAATCAGATTGAAGTTCAATCCGATTGGCTGATCCAATCAGCCAATCAGATTGAGTTTGCATTCTATTGGCTGTTCCGATCAGACAATAGAATGCAAGCTCAATCTGATTGGCTGATTGGATCAGTCAATCAGATTTTTCCTACCTTAATTCGATTGGCTGATAGAATGCTATCTGCCAATCGGAATTCGAGGGACGCCATCTTGGATGACGTCACTTAAAGGAATATTCATTCGGCGAGTAGGCGTCGGTGGAAGAGGATGGCTCCACGTCGGCTGCTTTGAAGATGGCTCTGCTCCGGATGGATGAAGATTGAAGACGCCGCCTGGATGAAGACTTCTATCAGATGGAAGACCTCTTCAGCGCCCCTTGGATGAAGACTTCTATCGGATGGAAGACATCTTCAGCGCCCCTTGGATGATGACTTCGGACCGGCTGGGTGAACACGACTCAAGGTAGGGAGATCTTCAGGGGGGTAGTGTTAGGTTTATTTAAGGGGGTTTGGGTGGGTTAGAGTAGGGGTATGTGGGTGGTGGGTTTTTTAATGTTGGGGGGGTTGTATTTTTTTTTACAGGCAAAAGAGCTGATTACTTTGGGGCATGCCCCGCAAAAAGTCCTTTTAAGGGCTGGTAAAAGAGCTGGTTACTTTGTAATGTAGTATAGGGTAGGGACTTTTATTATTTTTTTTTTATTTTTTTTATTAGGGGGCTTAGATTAGGTGTAATTAGTTTAAAATTCTTGTAATCTTTTTTTATTTTCTGTAATTAAGTGTTTGTTTGTTTTTGTACTTTAGTTAGTTTATTTAATTGTATTTAATTGTAGCTACTTGTAGTTAATTAATTTAATTTATTTAATGATAGTGTAGTGTTAGGTTTAATTGTAACTTAGGTTAGGTTTTATTTTACAGGTAATTTTGTATTTCTTTTAGCTAGGTAGTTATTAAATAGTTAATAACTATTTAATAACTATTGTACCTAGTTAAAATAAATAAAAAGTTGCCTGTAAAATAAATATAAATCTTAAGATAGCTACAATGTAATTATTAATTACATTGTAGCTAGCTTAGGGTTTATTTTACAGGTAAGTTTTTAGTTTTAAATAGAAATAACTAATTTAATAAGAGTAATATTTATTTAGAAGTATTTAATTAATATGTAAGTTAGGGGGTGTTAGGGTTAGTGTTAGACTTAGGTTTAGGGGTTTATAAATTTATTATAGGTGGCGGCGGTGTAGGGGGGGCAGGATAGGGGTTAATAAATTTATTATAGGTGGCGACGGTGTAGGGGGGGGGCAGGATAGGAGTTAATAGGTATTATGCAGGTGGCGGCGGGGTCCGGGAGCGGTGGTTTAGGGGTTAATATATTTATTATAGTTGCAGCGGGGTCCGGGATCGGCGTTTTAGGGGTTAAAATATTTATTATAGTTGCGGCGGGGTCCGGAAGCAGCGGTTTAGGGGTTGATATATTTATTATAGTTGTGGCGGGGTCCGGGAGCGCCGGTTTAGGGGTTAATATATTTATTATAGTTGCGGTGGGGTCCGGGAGCGGCGGTTTAGGGGTTAATAAGTTTATTAGAATGGCAGTAGGCTCCGGGAGCGGCGGTTTAGGGGTTACCATGTTTAATGTAGGTGGTGGCGGTGTAGGGGGCCAGATTAGGGGTGTTTAGACTCGGGGTACATGTTAGGGTGTTAGGTGCAGACAGCTCCCATAGGAATCAATGGGATGTCGGGCAGCAACGAACATGAGCTTTCGCTATGGTCAGACTCCCATTGATTCCTATGGGATCCGCCGCCTCCAGGGCGGCGGATTGAAAACCAGGTATGCTGGGCCGGAAAAGTGCAGAGCGTACCTGGTAGTCATTTGATAACTTCCAAAAGTAGTCAGATTGTGCCAAACTTGCGTTCGGAACATCTGGAGTGACGTAAGAATCGATCTGTGTCGGACTGAGTCCGGCGGATCGAAGCTTACGTCACTATATTCTACTTTTGCCGGTGTGTAGGGCTTGATAACTTAGGCGAATCAGCCTCGCCACAAATATGCTGCGGAATTCCAGCGTATTTGAGATTGACGGCTTGATAACTAGAGGCCTTTATATTTATATTAATAAACAGGTATTGTGGTAGCTGCACTCACTGTGTTGATGCCCAATGCAAGAACGCAGACTGCCTTTTTGGAAAAACTTTGCTGAATTTTCTCCTCCTACTCATTTAAGTCCATTTTGATTGGTCCTCCACTTTTGAAACCAATATCAGGATTCCCTATCATAAATGCACATATTGTTTTCTCATATAAACTGATTTTGAAATCATCAGTACTCTAGTCATTATTTATTGTTGTCTTGCCTGTGTGTGTGTGTGTGTGTGTTTTTTATAGGTACATTTTTCTTAAAGGGACAGTCTAGTCAAAATTAAACTTTCAGTTAAACAACTTTCCAATTTACTGTTATCATCAAATTTGCTTTGTTCTATTGGTATCCTTAGTTTAAAACTAAACTGAGGTAGACTCATAATGCTAATTTCTAAGCCCTTGAAGGCCGCCTCTTATCTGAATGCATTTGACAGTTTTTCACAGCTAGAGGGTGTTAGTTTGTATGTGCCATATAAATAACATTGTGCTCACACCTGTGGAGTTACTTATGAGAGGCCACTGATTGGCTAAAATGCAAGTCTGTCAAAAGAACTAAAATAAGGGGCCAGTGTGCAGAGTCTTAGATACATGGTAAAAAGTATATTAACCCCTTAATGACCGCAGCACTTTTCCATTTTCTGTCCGTTTGGGACCAAGGCTATTTTTACATTTTTGCGGTGTTTGAGTTTAGCTGTAATTTTCCTCTTACTCATTTACTGTACCCACACATATTATATACCGTTTTTCTCGCCATTAAATGGACTTTCTAAAGATACCATTATTTTTATCATATCTTATAATTTACTCTAATTTTTTTTATAAAATATGAGGAAAAAATGGAAAAAAACACACTTTTTCTAACTTTGACCCCCAAAATCTGTTACACATCTACAACCACCAAAAAAATCCCATGCTAAATAGTTTCTAAATTTTGTTCTGAGTTTAGAAATACCCAATGTTTACATGTTCTTTGCTTTTTTTGCAAGTTATAGGTCCATAAATACAAGTAGCACTTTGCTATTTCCAAACCACTTTTTTTCAAAATGAGTGCTAGTTACATTGGGACACTGATATCTTTCAGGAATCCCTGAATATCCATTGACATGTATATATTTTTTTTTAGAAGACATCCCAAAGTATTGATCTAGGCCCATTTTGGTATATTTCATGCCACCATTTCACCGCCAAATGCGATCAAATAAAAAAAATTGTTCACTTTTTCACAAATTTTTTCACAAACTTTAGGTTTCTCACTGAAATTATTTACAAACAACTTATGCAATTATAGCATAAATGGTTGTAAATGCTTCTCTGGGATCCCCTTTGTTCAGAAATAGCAGACATATATGGCTTTGGCTTTGCTTTTTGGTAATTAGAAGGCTGCTAAATGCGACTGCGCACAATACGTGTATTATGGCCAGCAGTGAAGGGGTTAATTAGGGAGCATGTAGGGAGCTTCTAGGGTTAATTTTAGCTTTAGTGTAGTGTAGTAGACAACCCCAAGTATTGATCTAGGCCCATTTTGGTATATTTCATGCCACCATTTCACCGCCAAATGCGATCAAATAAAAAAAAACCGTTAATTTTTTCACAATTTTAGGTTTCTCACTGAAATTATTTACAAACAGCTTGTGCAATTATGGCACAAATGGTTGTAAATGCTTCTCTGGGATGTCCTTTGTTCAGAAATAGCAGACATATATGACTTTGGCGTTGCTTTTTGGTAATTAGAAAGTCGCTAAATGCTGCTGCGCATCACACGTGTATTATGGCTAGCAGTGAAGGGGTTAATTAAGTAGTTTGTAGGGAGCTTGCAGGGTTAATTTTAGCTTTAGTGTAGATATCAGCCTCCCACCTGACACATCCCACCCCCTGATCCCTCCCAAACAGCTCCCTTCCCTCCCCCACCCCACAATTGTCCCCGCCATCTTAAGTACTGGCAGAAAGTCTGCCAGTACTGAAATAAAAAAATTTTTGTTTTTTTTTTAAAGAAAAAAAAAAAAGCATATTTACATATGCTGTGTTTAGGATCCCCCCTTAGCCCCCAACCTCCCTGATCCCCCCAAAACAGCTCTCTAAGCTGCCCCCTCTGCCTTATTGGGGGCCATCTTGGGTACTGGCAGCTGTCTGCCAGTACCCAGTTTGCACACAAACAAATGTTTATTTTTTTTATCTTTTTCTGTAGTGTAGCTTCCCCCCCCACCCCCCCACGGACCAACCCCCACCACATAAATGACACCTAAAGTTTTTTTTTTTACATTCTAGGTCCCACTTTTATTTTGTTTTGGTAAACATTTTTCTGTAGTGTAGCGGTTCCCACCCGCTCCCTCCCCGTGCACGCACCCGCCCCCGCCCCCTCGTGCACGTGCGCGCGCCCGCCCGCCCCCGCCCCCGGACTCCCCGCCCACGATCCAGCCCCCCTCCACATGACCAGGGCCATCGATGGCCAACACCCACCTCCCACACCGGCTCCCACCCACCAACGATACCGGCCATCGATGTCCGGTGCAGAGAGGGCCACATAGTGGCTCTCTCTGCATCGGATGGCCGTAGAAGGTTATTGCAGGATGCCTCCATATCGAGGCATCACTGCAATAACCGGAAAGCAGCTGGAAGCGAGCAGGATCGCTTCCAGCTGCTTTCCACACCGAGGACGTGCAGGGTACGTTCTCAGGCATTAACTGCCTTTTTTCTGAGGACGTACCCTGCACGTCCTCGGTCATTAAGGGGTTAAAGGGACACTGAACCCACATTTTTTTTCTTTTGTGATAGAGCATGCAATTTAAAGCAACTTTCTAATTTACTCCTATTATCATTTTTTCTTTGTTCTCTTGCTATCTTTATTTGAAAACGAAGGCATCTAAGCTTTTTGTTTGGTTCAGACCTCTGGACAGCACTTTTTTATTGGTGGATGAATTTATCCACCAATAAGCAAGAACAACCCAGGTTGTTCACCAAAAATGGGCCGGCATCTAAACATAAATTCTTGCATTTCAAATAAAGATACCTTGAGAATGAAGAAAATTTGATAATAGGAGTAATTTAGAAAGTTGCTTAAAATGTCATGCTCTATCTCGGTGGTCCCCAACCGCAGTCCTCAAGTACCCCCAACAGTCCTGGTTTTTATTATAGCTAAACCAGTGCACAGGTGAAGTAATCAGCTGATCAGTAACCAACCTGCTCTCATCCATCAGCTTATTATTTCACCTGTGCACTGGTTCAGCTATAATGAAAACCAGGACTGTTGGAAGTACTTGAGGACCGCGGTTTGGAACCACTGCTCTATCTGAATCACGAAAGAAAAAAAAAATTGGTTCAGTGTCCCTTTAATATAACCATGTTGGTTATGCAAAACTGGGATATGGGTAAAACAATAAAAATTCTGGAGTAGACTGTCCCTTAAATAGGTTAAGGCATAGTGCCAAATGGGCCAGATTTGTGTCTCTGTCTAAATGTTGCCCACAGTGACAGTCCTTCAAAAACCCAGTGTTGTCCTTACGGCATTCAGAGAAATCATCAGCTTATTATACTGAACACTGCCCCTTTCACTGGCCACACTTCCCCTGTCATTACACCATTCACTACTATTGCTGGTTTGCATGATTTGTCTCCCCACTCCAGTAACCTCACTCATGATTTTGCCCCTCAATTATCAATGAGCCTATTTCTAAGAACCTAGAAAGTGTGAATATAATATATCTGCATGCAGGTGTAGTTTTTACAGTGGCAATCCCAGTTCATAGGGTGCCTGTTATGCCCACTTTTTGATTGGATAATAATGGTCTTCAACCTTTGATGTAATTGCTAAACACGCAATTCATTTTGCCTTACATTAGATTACGAGTTTTTGTCGGCAATGGTGTGCGGTGCTAACGCACAGTTTTCCCTCACCGCTCACCACAGACAACACTAGTATTACAGGTCTTTACAAACCCGGCCTTAGCCGCAAAAAAGTGAGCGTAGAGCAGAATTTAGCTCCACATCTCACCTCAGTACCAGCGCTGCTTACGGTAGAGGTAAGCTGGAAAAACGTGCTCACACACGATTTCCCCATAGGAATCAATGGGGTTGATTCGGCTGAAAAAAAGTCTAACACCTGCAAAAAAGCAGCGTTCAGCTCCTAACGCAGCCCCATTGATTCCTATGGTGAAAGACTTTTTATGTCTACACCTAGCACCCTAACATGAACCTTGAGTCTAAACACCCCTAATCTTACACTTATTAACCCCTAATCTGACGCCGCTGACATCGCCGCAACCTACATTATATTATTAATCCCTAATCTGCCTCTCCGGACACCGCCGCCACCTACATTATACTTATGAACCCCTAATCTGTTGCCCCCAACATCGCCGACACCTACATTATAGTTATTAACCCCTATTCTGCCTTCCCCAATATCGTTGCAACCTATCTACAATTATTAACCCCTAATCTGCCGCCCCCAACGTCGCTGCCACTATAATAAAGTTATTAAAGGGACACTGTACCCAAAAAATTTCTTTCGTGATTCAGATTGAGCATGAAATTTTAAGCAACTTTCTAATTTACTCCTATTATCAAATTTTCTTCATTCTCTTGGTATCTTTATTTGAAATGCAAGAATGTAAGTTTAGATGCTGGACCATGTTTGGTGAACAACCTGGGTTGTCCTTGCTGATTGGTGGATAAATTCATCCACCAATAAAAAAGTGCTGTCCAGAGTACTGAAACCAAAAAAAAGCTTAGATACCTTCTTTTTCAAATAATGATAGCAAGAGAACGAAGAAAAATTGATAATAGGAGTAAATTAGAAAGTTGCTTAAAATTGCATGCTCTTTCTGAATTACAAAAGAAAAAATTTGGGTTCAGTGTCCCTTTAACCTCTAAACCTAAGTCTAAACCTAACCCTAACCCCTCCTAACTTATTGTTATTAAATAAATTATTCCTATTTAAAACGAAATACTTACCTATAAAATAAACCCTAAGATAGCTACAATATAACTAATAGTTACATTGTATCTATCTTAGGGTTTATTTTTATTTTACAGGCAACTTTGTTTTAAATAGTTATTAACTAGTTAAAATAAATACAAATATACCTGTAAAATGAATCCTAATCCTAAGTAGAGGATGCTCCGAGTCGGATGTCTTGAAGGTGGACCCGCTCTGCTCCGGATGGATGAAGATAGAAGATGCCGCCTGGATGAAGACTTCTGCCCGTCTGGAGGACTTCTTCTGCCCGGATAGGATGAAGACTTCGGACCGTCTAGAGGACCACTTCTGCCCGGTTGGGTGAAGACGTCTCAAGGTAGTGTGATCTTCAAGGGGGTAGTGTTAGGTTTTATTAAGGGGGGATTGGGTGGGTTTTAGAGTAGGGTTGGGTGTGTGGGTGGTGGGTTGTAATGTTGGGGGGGGGCATTGTCGTTTTTTTTACAGGTAATAGAGCTGATTACTTTGGGGTAATGCCCCGCAAAAAGCCCTTTTAAGGGCTATTTGTAATTTAGTATAGGGTAGGGATTTTTATTATTTTGGGAGGCTTTATTATTTTATTAGGGGGATTAGATTAGGTGTAATTAGTTTAAAAAAATTGTAATTATTTTATTTTTTTCTGTAATTTAGTGTTTGTTTTTTTCATAATTTAGTTTATTTATTTTAATTGTAATTAATTGTAGTTAATAACTATTTAATAACTATTGTACCTCGTTAAAATAAATACAAAGTTGCCTGTAAAATAAAAATAAACCCTAAGATAGATACAATGTAACTATTAGTTGTATTGTAGCTATATTAGGGTTTATTTTATCGGTAAGTATATAGTTTTAAATAGGAATAATTTAGTTAATTTTAGTAATTTTATTTAGATTATTTTAAATTATATTTAAGTTAGGGGGTGTTAGGTTTAGGGTTAGACTTGGGGGTAATACATTTAATATACAGGGAGTGCAGAATTATTAGGCAAGTTGTATTTTTGAGGATTAATTTTATTATTGAACAACAACCATGTTCTCAATGAACCCAAAAAACTCATTAATATCAAAGCTGAATAGTTTTGGAAGTAGTTTTTAGTTTGTTTTAGTTATAGCTATTTTAGGGGGATCTCTGTGTGTGCAGGTGACTATTACTGTGCATAATTATTAGGCAACTTAACAAAAAACAAATATATACCCATTTCAATTATTTATTTTTACCAGTGAAACCAATATAACATCTCAACATTCACAAATATACATTTCTGACATTCAAAAACAAAACTAAAACAAATCAGTGACCAATATAGCCACCTTTCTTTGCAAGGACACTCAAAAGCCTGCCATCCATGGATTCTGTCAGTGTTTTGATCTGTTCACCATCAACATTGCGTGCAGCAGCAACCACAGCCTCCCAGACACTGTTCAGAGAGGTGTACTGTTTTCCCTCCTTGTAAATCTCACATTTGATGATGGACCACAGGTTCTCAATGGGGTTCAGATCAGGTGAACAAGGAGGCCATGTCATTAGATTTTCTTCTTTTATACCCTTTCTTGCCAGCCACGCTGTGGAGTACTTGGACGCGTGTGATGGAGCATTGTCCTGCATGAAAATCATGTTTTTCTTGAAGGATGCAGACTTCTTCCTGTACCACTGCTTGAAGAAGGTGTCTTCCAGAAACTGGCAGTAGGACTGGGAGTTGAGCTTGACTCCATCCTCAACCTGAAAAGGCCCCACAAGCTCATCTTTGATGATACCAGCCCAAACCAGTACTCCACCTTGCTGGCGTCTGAGTTGGACTGGAGCTCTCTGCCCTTTACCAATCCAGCCACGGGCCCATCCATCTGGCCCATCAAGACTCACTCTCATTTCATCAGTCCATAAAACCTTAGAAAAATCAGTCTTGAGATATTTCTTGGCCCAGTCTTGACGTTTCAGCTTGTGTGTCTTGTTCAGTGGTGGTCGTCTTTCAGCCTTTCTTACCTTGGCCATGTCTCTGAGTATTGCACACCTTGTGCTTTTGGGCACTCCAGTGATGTTGCAGCTCTAAAATATGGCCAAACTGGTGGCAAATGGCATCTTGGCAGCTGCACGCTTGACTTTTCTCAGTTCATGGGCAGTTATTTTGCGCCTTGGTTTTTCCACACGCTTTTTGCGACCCTGTTGACTATTTTGAATGAAACGCTTGATTGTTCGATGATCACGCTTCAGAAGCTTTGCAATTTTAAGAGTGCTGCATCCCTCTGCAAGATATCTCACTATTTTTGACTTTTCTGAGCCTGTCAAGTCCTTCTTTTGACCCATTTTGCCAAAGGAAAGGAAGTTGCCTAATAATTATGCACACCTGATATAGGGTGTTGATGTCATTAGACCACACCCCTTCTCATTACAGAGATGAACATCACCTAATATGCTTAATTGGTAGTAGGCTTTTGAGCCTATACAGCTTGGAGTAAGACAACATGCATAAAGAGGTGATGATGTGGTCAAAATACTCATTTGCCTAATAATTCTGCACTCCCTGTAGTTGCGGCGATGTTGGGGGCGGCAGATTAGGGGTTAATAAATGTAGGTAGGTGTCGGCGATTTTAGGGATGGCAGATTAGGGGTTAATAAAATTTAACTAATGTTTGCAAGGCGGGAGTGCGGCAGTTTAGGGGTTAATATATTTTTTGAAGTGGTGGCGATGTCCGGTCGGCAGATTAGGGGTTAAAAAATGTATTTAAGTGTTTGCGATGTGTGGGGGGGCCTCAGTTTAGGGGTTAATAGGTAGTTTATGGGTGTTAGTGTACTTTTTAGCACTTTAGTTAAGAGTTTTATGTTACGGCATTAGCCCATAAAACTCTTAACTACTGACTTTTAAATGCGATAGGAGTCTTGACAGGAGAGGGTGTACCGCTCACTTTTTCCAAGACCCGTAATACCGGCGTTAGGCAAATCCCATTAAAAAGATAGGATACACAATTGATGTAAGTGGATTTGTGGTATGCTTGAGTCGCGGAAGAAAAGTGAGCGGTACACCTGTACCTGCCAGACTCATAATACCAGCGGGCGTTAAAAAGCAGCGTTGGGACCTCTCAACGCTGCTTTTTAAGGCTAATGCAAGACTCGTAATCTAGGCAAATGTTTATTGTGTATTTATCTTTGATTTTTATTACAAAATCACAAGATTACTAATGCAAATAATGGTTTCATGTTTCAGGAAGTAACTATTTTGCGCTTGTGGTGTATTACCAGCCTTTTGGGATTGTGACCCCTGGCCAAACTAACAATACAAACCAATGTTAAGAAATTATTATCTGATCTATGTGAAAGATTTTAGTCAACTCCAGTATTAGTATCTCTCTAGCATTTAACAATACTGTAGGTAGATTTTTCCAAAGATCTTCCTCTGAATGTTTAGACCCTGTAATGAGAATTATTAAAAACATCTAACAAATTCAATATAATATTTTTTTACAACCAATGCCATATGTAATTGGATGCATAGGGGTAGATTTATCAAGCTGCGGATGCTGCAATCTACCCCCAAAGTTTCAGGTCCACCTGAAACTTAAGTTAAGAAGCAGCGGTCGTAAGACCACTGCTCCTCAACTCATCCGTGCCACCTCTGAGGTGGCGTACAGCAATCATTCTGATCAGATACGATCGGGATGATTGACACCCCCCTGATAGCGACTGATTGGCTGTGAATGGGCAGGGGCGGCATTGCACAAGCATTTCACAAGAAATGCTTGTGCAATGAAAAATGCCGACAGTGAATGCTGTCTGCATTTATCGATTTCGGGTGGACATGATTTGCTACATCAGATCATGTCCACCTGACATTTGATAAATCTACCCCAAAGACTTTACCCATAAGGCAATATGTGCTCCTTATAATCTGGAATCCCAGATAAATTGCAAAAGGTTGACTCTCATTGGCTGTCCAAGTTTAAAACCATAAAAGGAAGATCCTATCATATTTTTCTGCATAAACGGACCATGCACATGATATTAATATTGTAAAACAATGGCATCTTTATAAGGAGATAGAACAAGGAATTATTACAAATTACAGCTACCATTGAATAGACTTTTGGTGTATTAAAAAGCAGATTTGCGTATTCTGACAAGACTGGAGAAGCAGCCTCTTTTTGCTCAATATGTGCCTTTCACAGAGAAGAACTTTCCTGTAGCATATCAGTCGGATCCTGACTTAAAAGTACAGTCCAGCACTGAAATACCAGGCAATCCCACTCTGAACGAGGGGCCACACTAGGCCGAAACGTACGTCTGGGGTTTTGCCATTTATCTCATTCAGAGAGGGATTGCCTGGTATTTTGGGGCTGGACTGTACTGTTAAGTCAGGATCAGACTTATATGCTTCAGGAAAGTTCTCTGTGAAAGGCACATGTTGAGAGGCTGAAAGAGGCTGCTTCTTGGGAGGTAACTAGTCATAGAACAGGCTATTATGCTATTGTTCATTCCCAGGTTGAGCGCTTCTCTCTTTTTATTTATGTTTAAAAATATAGCCCTAGTAAATCTGCAGCTATAATACTCATTTGATTTACATTGCATAAAATTGCTATTCAAAATAACTTAAAATTCGATAATAAAGGCGTATTATTATTGTGTTAGAATTGTGGTTTGGCCAATAATCCATAGAGATTTTATAAATTTCTTTCTTTCTTTTTTCTTTTTTCTTGTAGCTATTTTTTAATGCAGTGTTTTAATACTGATATATAACATGTATGTATGTATATGTAGGCAAAATTGTATTGTATAGTAAAAGAGGAACTTATGGCTATAGAAATATGTAAGGAAAGTGGGTGCAGTAATTGCTCATATGACACTTGCTTAAACTTGTGTTGCCTTTAAGAGAGTGTGAGCATAAGACACTTGCACTAACTGGTGTGACTTTGCCTTTAAGAGAGTGTGCCTTTAACAGAGTAAAAGACATTAATTAACTTCAAGTAGATGACACTGAATTTTGCTAAGTCATGCTACAAGTGGTAAACAACCGATGGATGCTGATGATAAGAAGTCAAAACCCAGACAGAACAAGGGTGTAACCTTGGCAGGGGTCACTTACTGACATTAAGGAACACATTGGTATAGGGGCTAATGCCATGGTAATATTGTTAATTATTATTAAGTGCAATAGGCTAAGTAATATTAATTGCAATAGGCTAAGTAATAAAGCCATTATTGATGTTTAGCTATTAATTATATCTATGGAAAGATTGTTAAACCTATTATTGATGTATTTGACAAAAGTAACTGCATAAGACCACATAATTAATGTTAGGCAGAAAAACATGTTTGTTTGAAACTAAAGATGACGGCATTGCAGTTTAGGAATACGTCAGAGATAGTACCTGGGTATGCCCTGATAAGCTTGGTTGAGGCTAAAGACAGACTGGCCAGATGTCTTGGGCCAGGGCCAACCTCAGAGGGTGCGGTCTCAGGATCTGTGGAGTTGCGCCAAAACTGTTACACAAGTGAACAGTATAAAGAGGGGTACATCTAGGCAATCTGATCACTGTCTGATTGTCATTTTGATTGTCATGTCTGATGTCTGATGTCTGAGTCAGTCTGAGAGTCTGAGTATTTGTGGTGTGTGTATTTGAGTGTATTTTTGGGACCCATGGATGGACGCATCCTCGGTGTTGTTTCCCGCTGATCGCCTGTTTTTCTCCTGGTCCAAAGATTGCCCAGATGTCCCCTCCCATTGCGCCCCAGAAGCGGCAGGATAGGATGATGCAAACAGAGATCACGGTGATGTATTAATTTGATTGTTTAAAACTAGCTAGACTTGTTTTAGTGGTAATACAACATAAGATTGTTATCAGTCGTTGCGCAGGCAACTAAATGTAACTGAAAACTGTATAGATAGTTGTATCTAGAATTGTTTATATAAGCATTGCAATTGCATAGAGTGTTATGAGTATGAATAGTGGTTTGTGGTATTTTGTTTCCATGATTATGTTGCAGAATAAACCATCATTGTTATTATAAGATTGTGAAAACCTGTGTAATGTGTCAGTCATTTCCTTGCTGAAAAGTGATATATATGATAACATCATATCCTGAAAAAAGAATCACATAACATTATTGGCGTAGTCGGTCGGCAGGATGCATAATTGTTTATCACTTGAGCAAAGAAACTGACAGTTTTCTTACTGAATGTGCAGAACTGATAGACGCAGCTCCGATCGAAAGTGAAACCCCTTTTGTAGATAAAAAAAAAAATAAGCCAGAAAAATATATAGCTGTATCTTGCACGGTCAGGAGTATAAATATATATGTTTCTGGATTAGTTAGAATTGAATTGTTAATTCCTCAAATGAGCCATGAAAGCTGTGTAAATAAACAGATATTTCATGGACATAGTCACAATTGTCACCTTGGAATGAAATTAATTGATATTGCACAGGTATATACATATTAACGTATATTGTTACTGTTACTGTGAATTTATTGATTGATGTCAGCAATAGTTGAAGGTATTATGAAAATGTTTAGGAAGAAAGTACAAACGGTTCCCCCTTCACGGCCTCAAAATATTGCGGCTTGGGAGGGGACCCCATATCAGGAATTAGCAGGGGAAGTCTTGTCTGGGACTGACCTCAAAGATAACGCTGAATTTTTTGACAAAACAGAACCTTGTGAAGTGTTGAATAAATTACAGAATGTAAAAGTTAAGACAGATTCAGACACAGAAAGGTTACATAAGAAATTATGGGTGTTATTACAGGCATACAGAAAGACACACGAGCAGTTAGAGGAAGCTGTAGAGCAGACGGTGTGCCTGCAGAGTCAGAATAAATTGCTATTAAAAAAGAGCCAGTGTTATGAAGATGTAGCTCAACAGGCTGTGGTTAAGGTAGCCAGGGCCAAAGTAAAGCGGAAGGGTGGTAGGTTCAGCAAAAGTAAGTTACAATCAGTATTACAGAGCAGGGCCAGATGGGACCCTGGGGGGTGGGATAAAACTTTGCAGAAATGGAAGGTCCATTTGGGAAAAGCAGTAAATGTACTGAAAGACAGATCTATCACTGACAGTGAAATCTCACTGTCCAGAATGATAGGCACACAGGAGTACATTGAACATCATGCTCAATATGCTGTGGTAACGTTTTGGGGAACTAGCCCTGAGGGGAAAATGTCCCTAGTTGATTCCCAAACAAAGTCCACTGGAAAAGGATATCAATACCTGGATGGGACAAAAAGGGCCAGTGCCCCTGAAGCCCCAGGGCCAGGGTTGGACTTGCTTTCGTTGGAGGACCTGGAGTAATATTTCCAGGGCCCATACGAAACAGTCCAAGCTCCTAGTATCAGTATGGCCTATTTTAAGCAGGCTTTGATTGATACTGAAGTGGAGGCAACTTAGATTTATTAGGGAGGGGGAGACTATAGAGGTAAAACAAGCAGGGGTGGCATTGAAAGTAGGAAGTCTCCCTAAGCAGTGATGTTTTGTTTTAATTGTACCCATCCCAGAGTATTTAATTAGCATAGATGTATCAAAAGGGAAGTTACAATGTAGTGAATGTAGTCAAGGATAGGGAGCAATGATTGGCTGCATGTGCCTGCGGGCAAGTGCTATTTACGGAATTAATTTGAAGTATGTTTCCTTCCTAGATTCTTGTTGACAGGGCTGTTATTGTAACTGGTGCTCTGTTGGGACTCCTTTTGGTCGTATGAGCCAGAGGATGAAACGTGAGGTGTCCGGTGCCAGCTATCACACCTTCTATGAGGGAAGCATGACCGTTCCGTATTGCACAACATGGGCATCCTGCTCCATCCCATTTACCTTTGATGACGACGTAACCTGTTTGACCAAAAATGAATATGGAAATTGGATGCTCCTTACCAAGCGAGAAACGGTGGTATTTGAACTGTCGGAAGAAGAGACAATAACCTGTGACATCCCTTCCTTCACTGTACATTGTGTAACTAAAGATTTTTGTTCTACTGCAGTGACCAGGGAAGACTGCAAGGACTCTAAGAAGGATGAGAGCTGGACAATTGTTTTACCGGATGAGAACTTAATATTTGAATTGCAAGAAGGGGTTGGGTTGATTTGTGAGAATCCCAGTATGCCTTCCACTTCCCCAAAACTAACAGTGGGGATTCAGGAACGCATTTTAGGTTGTAAAACATCCACTGATACACAGGTTCGTGCTGTAATGTTAAACATATCATACACTGATGGGGAACCAGAGGGTCTGACATATGTGTGTAAATATACAGGAAAAGAGTCATCTGAACCTCTTTTAATGTATATCAGGAGACCTGTAATGGATGGGAAATTATTAAACAACCGACACAAGGGAAAGAGGGACCATGCACGGCGCCATTTAGGCTCCCTGCATGCCTCCTCATGGGAACTTGATAATACCTTTGTAAAAACTGCCAAAGATGTGTTTAATGTGACAAATGTTCAGGGACCATGTTGGGTATGTGGGTTTGTGCCTCACGGGCAGACTAGGGGTTACCCTTATTTAGGTGTCCCTTTAACCATGAGTATGCTTGCCGATATGATTGGGAATAAGACTGTGTGGAATTTTACAGGTCTTAACACACCAGGTAGGGATGACTTGCTGGATAAGTTGCATCTAGCTAATAATGTGACTACAGGTGCTATTATGTTTCAGAATCTAGATGGGGATATATATAGTACTAATAACCTAACCCAGCTACCTGACATGATAATGTTAATGTATAACATAGGACGGCTAGTTAAAAATAGGACAGGGGTATTCAACATTAAACTGAAATTCTATGACTTCTCAAACCTGACATATGCCCATGAGAAATGGAAGACTAAGTTTGGTGAGCCCAGAGACCTTATTAAAGACTGGTACCAACTCAATAGGGAAACACTAGCAGGTAACACACGGACTAAGGATGGGAGGAAGCGATTGAATAGGATATGTCCTTTTGTTAAACTGCCAGTGGGATATTATTGGTTGTGTGGGAGGTGGGCAGTAAAGGTAATACCTTGCACCCATTATGGCCCATGCTTTTTAGGATATATATTCCCTGCCTTTAACATAACCACCACGCTTCCACCACCTATATTGCCTAGAACACGAAGATACCTTGACCTGGACAAAATACACAATGGAGTTAAAATTAGTGAAGGTATGCGCCTGCTTGCAACATTTGTCCCTCATTATGGGGCTGCTACAGCCCTCACTAGATTAAATATGCTAGCTGATTTAGTGGATGAAGCTTTTAATGTAACTAGAGATGCAATAGAGCTCTTAGCATTAGAACAGGAACAAATTAGGATGGTGGCATTGAAGAATAGAATGGCTCTAGACTATCTCCTAGCTGCAGAAGGAGGAGTTTGCCAAAGAATCCACCAGCAATGCTGTGTGTACATAGAAGACAATACAGGTAGAATCAAACATGACCTACACAGATTAGAAGAAGTGCAAAAGCACATACGTCAGGTACATGACGATTCATTTAGCAAATGGCTTAAAGACTTTGACTGGACTTTTGGACTGGGGGGATGGCTTGGAAGCTTAGGCAAAACTATAGTTAAATGGCTATTAATAAGTCTGGCTTGCTTGTGTGGGCTATTCATTATAGTAAAAATGTTTGGATGTTTCTCTAATACATTAGGTAGGATGTGTTTTAAACCAAAAGACAATATTACTTGAGTGTTTTAATTATTAAGGTATGTGTTTAGAAACAAGCAAGGTGTCACATGACCAAGGGGTGGAATGTAAGGAAAGTGGGTGCAGTAATTGCTCATATGACACTTGCTTAAACTTGTGTTGCCTTTAAGAGAGTGTGAGCATAAGACACTTGCACTAACTGGTGTGACTTTGCCTTTAAGAGAGTGTGCCTTTAACAGAGTAAAAGACATTAATTAACTTCAAGTAGATGACACTGAATTTTGCTAAGTCATGCTACAAGTGGTAAACAACCGATGGATGCTGATGATAAGAAGTCAAAACCCAGACAGAACAAGGGTGTAACCTTGGCAGGGGTCACTTACTGACATTAAGGAACACATTGGTATAGGGGCTAATGCCATGGCAATATTGTTAATTATTATTAAGTGCAATAGGCTAAGTAATATTAATTGCAATAGGCTAAGTAATAAAGCCATTATTGATGTTTAGCTATTAATTATATCTATGGAAAGATTGTTAAACCTATTATTGATGTATTTGACAAAAGTAACTGCATAAGACCACATAATTAATGTTAGGCAGAAAAACATGTTTGTTTGAAACTAAAGATGACGGCATTGCAGTTTAGGAATACGTCAGAGATAGTACCTGGGTATGCCCTGATAAGCTTGGTTGAGGCTAAAGACAGACTGGCCAGATGTCTTGGGCCAGGGCCAACCTCAGAGGGTGCGGTCTCAGGATCTGTGGAGTTGCGCCAAAACTGTTACACAAGTGAACAGTATAAAGAGGGGTACATCTAGGCAATCTGATCACTGTCTGATTGTCATTTTGATTGTCATGTCTGATGTCTGATGTCTGAGTCAGTCTGAGAGTCTGAGTATTTGTGGTGTGTGTATTTGAGTGTATTTTTGGGACCCATGGATGGACGCATCCTCTGTAATGTTTCCCGCTGATCGCCTGTTTTTCTCCTGGTCCAAAGATTGCCCAGATGTCCCCTCCCATTGCGCCCCAGAAACGGCAGGATAGGATGATGCAAACAGAGATCACGGTGATGTATTAATTTGATTGTTTAAAACTAGCTAGACTTGTTTTAGTGGTAATACAACATAAGATTGTTATCAGTCGTTGCGCAGGCAACTAAATGTAACTGAAAACTGTATAGATAGTTGTATCTAGAATTGTTTATATAAGCATTGCAATTGCATAGAGTGTTATGAGTATGAATAGTGGTTTGTGGTATTTTGTTTCCATGATTATGTTGCAGAATAAACCATCATTGTTATTATAAGATTGTGAAAACCTGTGTAATGTGTCAGTCATTTCCTTGCTGAAAAGTGATATATATGATAACATCATATCCTGAGAAAAAGAATCACATAACAAAATATTATAGATATTTGCATAATTTTGCACAGTATGTATACAGTATGTACACAATATACTATACAATAGAATTGGGGAAATTAAGCCTGGAAAAAGATTTTGCTTTTCTATATCCAGATCCAAGAACTTGTTTTACTTATTAAGCATAAATCAATTTTTGCAGCTGCAGCATGAGCTTTTCTGAAGTTCTAATGATTGTCTGTGTTGAGGACAAAAATTGATTTGTTTAATTAATTATAAGAGAGAGACAGTCCATTTTGACTACAATATTCCCTTAAAAGGAGATACCCTTCAATTAAACTTTTATGATTTAGGTAGAGCCTACAATTTAACAAAAATGTTCCAATTTAATTATGTTACAAAATTTGTCCCTTTCTCTTAATCTCCTTTGTTGAAAATTAGCTCTATTTCATGAGTGCATACTAGTGTAACATCAGGGGTGTGCACATATTTTAAAAGGGCAGTAAACACCTTGAAATTTTTATATAAAATATTTAGTTATTCAGAATATAACAATTTTGCCCCCATTTAGCTCTGAAAATTGTGGGATATCTAATTCTCAGATCTGAAAATACACCTTGCTGACTTCTCAATGCTCCTACAAATAAGCTAAGTAGTGGGTGGAGTTTGACAACTAAAAAGAGGTTCATTTGTTTAAAAATGTTTAGATTTGGCTGATGTTTTGTTTTGGAGCAAGATAACAGAAATATATTGTAATTACAAAGTGTTTGCTGTCTCTTTAAAAATGTTATAAACACTGCTGCCATATAGTGTTAAAGGGACATGAAACCCACATTTTTTCTTTCATGATTTAGAAAGAGAATGCCATTTTAAACATCTTTCTAATTTACTTCTATTATCTTATTTGTTTTATTCTCTTGATATTCTTTGCAGAAAAGCATATCTAGATATGCTTAGTAGCTGCTGATTGGTTGCTGCACATAGAAGCCTTGTGTGATTAGCTCACCCATGTGCATTGCTTTTTCTTCAACTAAGGATATCTAAAAAATGAAGCAAAATAAATAATAGAAGTAAATTGTAATGTTGTTTAAATTTGTATTCTCTATCTGAATCATGAAAGAAAGATTTTGGGTTTAGTGGCCCTTTAATGACACATACAAGCTCAGTATATCTGAGCATGCTTTCATGTAAAAATGCTCAGTTTCAACTAAGTATATTAAGAGAACAAAGAGAATTTGATAACAGTTGTTTTTTTCAAGATTGTATAATGTATACAATGGGGCCGATTTATTAAGCTGCAAATACAACTGTTTCCGCGCGAGCCTTCAGGCTCGCTGGAAACAAAAGTCAAGAAGCAGCGGTCTAAGACCGCTCCTCCTTGACTTATCCGCCACCTTTAAGGTGGCGGACAGCAATCATCCTGATCAGATACGATCTGGATGATTGACTCCCCCTGCTAGCGGCCGATTGTTTGCGAACGTGCAGGGTGGCGGCATTGCACAAGCATTTCACTAGAAATGCTTGTGCAATGTTAAATGTCGACAACGTATGCTGTTGGCATTTAGCAATGTCGGGCAGACATGATCCACTACAGCAGATCATGTCCGTCCGAAATTTCATAAATCCACCCCTCTGCCTGAATCATAAAAGTTTATCTTTGACTGGTTTAGATATTCTCAATATTTAATTTTTTTTAAAAATACATGTTATTTTTAATACTCACAAAAATTATCTAGATCAATATTACTTGATATTGTTTTGTTAGGTGTCCTTCCCATCCTATTTCTACAGCCGTCATAGCTATTCAACAACTAAAAGTGCACTGAATAGTTTTTTAAATTATTATCGAACTGTAAATGGTAAATCCTTATTTGTCTCATATATTTGTATACTACACTGTATCACTCGAGCTTTAAAGCAGTTTTTAAAAATGTTTAACAAAATAAAATAAAATCTAAGATGTGAGATATAAACACTTCTAGTATACAATCAATTGAGATGATGGCAGACGCTTCCAGCACCCAAGTGGTGTAAGTCATAGTAGTAGCAGAATATTGTACACTATATAGAAGGGAAAAAGACTCTGATTGGCTTAAATATCAACATCTCTATAAAGGAACACTTCTCACTTTCCTTCTTCGACTACATCTGTGAGCCATCTGGAATACCTGAAAAAAAAGCTAATTAGATCATTTGGCTCTGTAGCAGTTTTCCTTCATTTAGCACTAAATGGAAGACACTAAAGCAAATGTGAACCAAATAAAAGGATATCAAGGTGGTTGAATACATTAAAAGTTCAATAACATGTTGCAAATATGAAGATGGCTAACGGTGTACCATCTATTCCCCAGAGAAGGGAGCAGAAAACAATGTTGCTTTTCTCAATTTGCATTTATATTGCACCTGCTAAATAGATTTCTAGTTTGGTTTACAATTATTCTTCAGGTGCATGCACACAGACTCTAATGAACTGGAAACTCTGCACATTTTTTTTTTTTTTACATCATCTGGGAAAAAAGGAACAATATTATTATAACTACTTAGTTTATGATTGGCTTTCTAGAGGCAGATTAAAAAATAAAATGACTTGTAATAGAGACTGTGAGCGACTGCAATTTACTTTTTACCACACACAATTCAATCTATATGCACATTCAAATAATTCAGTTTTCCTGGAATTTCTCTTCAAAAGATCTGTGCTGAAGTTGGTAAATCATTTGTTGTCATTTGTTTCTGAAAATGTTTACTTATGATCCCTAGTCTGACTTAAATTATAGATCATGTTTAAGCTTTTTTTATTATTTTAATTTTTTTACACATCAACAAAAATTATCTTTCTGAAATGTAATCTTTTTGAATATGTTATTTATGCAAGAAAATGTTATAAGATAAGGAATATGTCATAATTATTACAAAACAGTGCTATATAACTGGGGTTGCCACCTCAGCCATGTTTTCATGTACACTTATAAGTTACACATGCTGCAGGGTGTGCAGGGGGGAATATTATAGGGTATTTGAATAGTGCTGTCCAGAAACACAATGGCCTCTAGTTATCAATGTCTGTTGGGCATGATCTGACAGTGCGGATCAGGTCCGACAGACATCGATGAATACGGCGAGCAATACGCTTGCCGTATTCAGCATTGCACCAGCAGCTCACAAGAGATGCTGGTGCAATGCCGCCCCCTGCAGACTCACGGCCAATAGGCCACCAGCAGGGAGGTGTCAATCAACCCGATCTTACTCGATCGGGTTGATTTCCGGCGATGTCTGTCCGCCTGCTCAGAGCAGGCGGACAGGTTATGGAGCAGCGGTCTTTGTGACCGCTGCTTCATAACTGCTGTTTCTGGCGAGCCTGCAGGCTCGCCAGAAACACGGGGCATCAAGCTCCATTCGGAGCTTGATAAATATGCCCCAATACATGTTCCTTCCTGCACACCCTGCAACATTTTTAACTCAAAGGAGTCCAGGAAAACCTGGCTGAGGTGGCAACCCTAACACTCTGCTCCATTTAAATTATAGAATATATGTACTAAAATTGTCTTTACTTTTTCACTAAATGTTTTTAAACACCACAATATAGATATTTATCTTTCTACATAAAGAAAACTCTAATTTAGCTATAAATCAGAACAGGGTTTTATGTGAGATTACACTATCCAAGGGCTACATTTTGTTCTTGTTGGAAAGTTTAGCAAATTATTTATCTACAAAATTTATGTAGACTTTAATGATGAGTTTGTAAAAAAAGTTTTATTAAGCTTTTTACCTGAATAGAATACACCCTTATTTATTAAAAGCCTTTTCACAACAATATTTAAAATAAATACCTATAGCTATGTATATATATATATATATATATATATATATATATATATATAGTTATTATATATATGACGTTGTGAGCTTAGATAGAGAGATAGAGAGATAGTTTTTAAAATAAAATAATATTTTCTAAGTGAAGAACATAGGTCTTTAAAGCATTTGTATTAAAAAAACAAAGCATATTAAATTAGTTTCAAATTAATATTTTTTTTATGACAAGGTGCTTGAATGGGAATGGATCAAAAGTGTATATATATATATATATATATATATATATATATATACACAGTCATATGCAAAAGTTTAGGCACCCCTGACAATTTCTATGATTTTCATTTATAAATAATTGGGTGTTTGGATCAGCAATTTCATTTTGATCTATCAAATAACTGAAGGACACAGTAATATTTCAGTAGTGAAATGAGGTTTATTGGATTAACAGAAAATTTGCAATATGCATTTTGTTGATTTGAATACCTGTAACTACCTAGCACTAATTAATTGGAACACACAATTGGTTTGGTGAGCCCATTAAGCCTTGAACTTCATAGACAGTTTCATCCAATCATGAGAAAAGGTATTTAAGGTGGCCAATAGTAAGTTGTTGTTCTCTTTGACTCTCTTCTGAAGAGTGGCAACATGGGGGCCTCTAAACAACTCTCTAATGACCTGAAAACAAAGATTGTTCAACATTATGGTTTAGGGGAAGGCTACAGAAAGCTATAGCAGAGATTTAAGCTGTCAGTGTCCACTGTGCGGAACATAGTGAGGAAATGGAAGACCACAGGCACAGTTCTTGTTAAGGCCAGAAGTGGCAGGCCAAGTAAAATATCAGAGAGGCAAAGGCAAAGGATGGTGAGAACGGTCAAAAACAGCCCACAGACCACTTTCAAAGACCTACAACATCATTTTGCTGCAGATGGTGTCACTGTGCATCGTCAACAATTCAGCGCAGTTTGCACAAGAAGAAGCTGTATGGGAGAGTGATGCGGAAGAAGCCTTTTCTGCACACACGCCACAAACAGAGTCGCTTGAGGTTTGCAAATGTACATTTGGACAAGCCAGCTTCATTTTGGAAGAAGGTGCTGTGGACTGATGATACAAAGATTGAGTTATTTGGTCATGCATGGTGGCAAAAGAACAGAGCGTTCCAAGACAAACACTTGCTGCCCACAGTAAAATTTGGTGGATGTTCCATCATGCTTTGGGGCTGTGTGGCCAGTGCCAGTACTGGGAATCTTGTTAAAGTTGAGGGACGCATGGATTCCACTCAATATCAGCAGATACTTGAGAATAATGTTGAGGAATCAGTCACAAAGTTGAAGTTACACCGGGGCTGGATATTTCAACAAGACAACCAAAAACACTGCTCAAAATCTACTCTGGAATTTATGCAGAGGAACAAGTGTGATGTTCTGTCCCAGTCCCCAGACCTGAATATCATTGAAAATCTGTGGGGTGATTTGAAGCGGGCTGTCCATGCTCGGCAACCATCAATCGTAACTGAACTGGAGATGTTTTGCAAGGAGGAATGGTTCAAAATACCTTCATCCAGAATCCAGACACTCATTACAGACTATAGGAAGCGTCTAGAGGCTGTTATTTCTGCTAAAGGAGGCTCTACTAAATATTGATGCAATAATTCTGTTGTGGTGCCCAAATTTATGCACCTGTCGAATTTCGTTTTGATGCATATTGCACATTTTCTGTTAATCCAATAAACCTCATTTAACTACTGAAATATTACTGTGTCCTTCAGTTATTTGATAGATCAAAATAAAATTGCTGATCGATTGTCATTGGCTCACCCATGTGTTCAGTTAGAAACCAGTAGTGCACTGCTGCTCCTTCAACAAATGATACAAAAAGAATGAAGCAAATTTTATAATAGAAGTAAACTGGAAAGTTGTTTAAAATTGTATGTTCTACCTAAATCATGAAAGGATATTTTTGGGTTTCATGTCCCTTTAACTCAATGTTCAGCTCATCTCTGTTCAAAACATGCAGGCTATGAAGGCGTTCAGACGGTGTTTTTTTTTACAAAGTACAGAAGTCTTAGTGTTCCAAATTACTGAGCACCATGTTTCAGATGAATTCCTTTCTGAAGCTTATTACAGAGTACTGGATGTAGAACAAACTGGGAAATCAGTACAAAACTGATAATAGTGTACACTTGATGAGCACTCACTTTCCTAAAAAGGCTGTTAAATTAGAGAGCAGTTAGTAATGTATTAGTTGGCAGAGATGCCATAAGTTAAAATATCACCTTTATTAGGGTATTTTTAAACAAAATAATAATCACACACACAATACTTAAAAACACAAAGTAGTTTGTCTGGTAAAGGATGATATTGCACTATGTAGTGGTCAGGGGGTAAATTCAATTTTCTTTATTTGTCCTGACCTAGGATGTCGTTCTCAATCCATAGTCTGGAAATGTACAAGAGGTTAGAATATTATCTTAGAATATTAAGTCAGTGATCAGTTGTATAGACAATTATATAAAATAGTTATGATGCCACTTTTAATGTATTTAATAACGGATACAGGATGTTTAAAACAGTATCTATTTGTGTAGTTCTGCTGCTCAATTCAACCAAAAGTCAGGGTTTAAAAGTTAGTTCATTTTTCTCTCTAGCAGAATCTTAATATAATATGCTTAACATTCCTATTTATTAAAATATCAAGAGAGATGTTCCATGTCTTTTATAAACTTAGTGGCTGCTTGCGTAGCTAGCTAAATATACTATGGGTATAGTGTTAAGTATATACTTATATAGATAAGAGCAGGATATGTTGTACCGTGAATACAGTTATCAGTGCTTCTTTATAGTAAATCATAAGCTTATGTGTGTAAAAGCAGGATATATTACACAATTGCACAATTGATACACTGTATTATGATCATTGGTCTTAAATTCCAAAACATTGAAGGTGGTTAACACTATTTGTAAAGATTGTTTATATATCTACTGCAATGGCTTAAGTTATTCAATTATTTGCTATGGTTATATTGCTAGTTTATACTATCACGGTTCCTAGATTATCTGATAGTCTGCAATTCAGCTTAACTTTAGTTATATAAATCAAGTGGTGTACTCATTAGAAATATGGATACATTCCTAACTTTGTAGCGTGTTTGTAATACAGGTATGCGTGTTCAACAATAGAATCAATCCTGATTACCTCTATGTACTAGATGTATTACCTTAAATAGTGCTATTTTTTAAAGGGACATAGGGAGTCAAAATAGATACTTCTTAAAGCAAATATTAAGCTATTTTATGTTGTATCAAATCCACTTCTAAATGAAGTGCCAATTTTAAAAGTGTCAAAAATAAACTAAAAAGAATAATACAATTTTTGTAAAAGGTAAAACATATATATATATATATATATATATATATATATATATATATATATATATATATATATATACAGGTATCCCTCAGTTTATGCCGGGGTTAGGTTCCAGGAGGAATGGTTGTAAATTGAAACTGTTGTAAATTGAAACTCAGTTTATAATGTAAGTCAATGGGAAGTGAGGGGGTTAGGTTCCAGGCCCCTCTCAAAATTGTCATAAATAAGACCTAATATATTATTTTTAAAGCTTTGAAATGAAGACTTTAAATGCTAAACCGCATTATAAACCTAATAATATAGATTGTATCATCATCAAACTAAGTTTAATGAACAAAAACATTTGCTAACAGCACCTAATTAAATAATCACACAACAGACTGCATCATTATCAAACTAAGGCCTAGATTTGGAGTTTGGCGGTAGCCGTGAAAACCAGTGTTAGAGGCTCCTAACGCTGGTTTTAGGCTACCGCCGTTATTTGGAGTCAGTCAAAAAAGGGTCTAACGCTCACTTTTCAGCCGCGACTTTTCCATACCGCAGATCCCCTTACGTCAATTGCGTATCCTATCTTTTCAATGGGATCTTTCTAACTACGGTATTTAGAGTCGTGTCTGAAGTGAGCGTTAGAATTCTAACGACAAAACTCCAGCCGCAGAAAAAAGTCAGTAGTTAAGAGCTTTCTGGGCTAACGCCGGTTTATAAATCTCTTAACTACTGTGCTCTAAAGTACACTAACACCCATAAACTACCTATGTACCCCTAAACCAAGGCCCCCCCACATCGCCGACACTCGATTACATTTTTTTAACCCCTAATCTGCCGACCGCCACCTACGTTATCCTTATGTACCCCTAATCTGCTGCCCCTAACACCGCCAACCCCTATATTATATTTATTAACCCCTAATCTGCCCCCCACAACGTCGCTGCCAGCTACCTACAATTATTAACCCCTAATCTGCCGTCCTCACGCCGCCGCCAGCTACATTATAGCTATGTACCCCTAATCTGCTGTCCCTAACACCGCCGACCCCTATATTATATTTATTAACCCCTAATCTGCCCCGCACAACGTCGCCTCCACCTGCCTACACTTATTAACCCCTAATCTGCCGAGCGGACCGCACCGCTATTATAATAAAGTTATTAACCCCTAATCCGCCTCACTAACCCTATAATAAATAGTATTAACCCCTAATCTGCCCTCCCTAACATCGCCGACACCTAACTTCAAACATTAACCCCTAATCTGCCGACTGGAGCTCACCGCTATTCTAATAAATTTATTAACCCCTAAAGCTAAGTCTAACCCTAACACTAACACCCCCCTAAGTTAAATATAATTTAAATCTAACGAAATAAATTAACTCTTATTAAATAAATTATTCCTGTTTAAAGCTAAATACTTACCTGTAAAATAAATCCTAATATAGCTACAATATAAATTATAATTATATTATAGATATTTTAGGATTTATATTTATTTTTTTCACAAGGGTCATAAAACACCACATTAACCCCTTAATTTCAGGTGTGAATTTCTAAATTATTTGTTCTAAATAATGTATATACTGTACATTATTAGCTAAAAATAATGCTCAAGTTAATAATAGTTAATGCAAAAGGTAGAAATTATATTGCTTTATGGTCAAATAGATTTGCAGTTATTTAAGTGTAATAAATCAAATATTAACTGTAAAGGTCAAACTCAAATGAAGTTTTTGCAGTTTCTACCTTATCTACTTTTGTCAATATGTTAGATTTTCTTAATATCTTGCCCCCTTTTAAGTTGAGGAAACACTTCCCATGGCAAGTATAAGGTGCATTTTAGTGGTAGTGCTTTTTTACCTTATCTCAATTATATAATAAGTTAAATTTCATTAAAGAGGAAGAGCGGTAGTTGGGTACTCGTCATCAGTTCATGAAAATCTGTGTACGGAATGAATTAAGAGGTAAATTAGAAGATTTTTGGAGTATGGGTCTTTGTTGCCTTGAAGATTATTTTGTAAACCCTGAATGTGTTTGTTTTTAGAAAGCACTTCATGATCTAGGCCAGATGAGCTAAATCTCTCTGCTCAAGGAATATGATCTAAGAAATCTCCACAGTATGGAGATGCTCCTCAAATCATTTTAGGGACACTAATTTTACCTTGAGACATGTTTATCTCTTTATGCAGTTTCTGTATGCAAAAAAGAGACTCCTATATTACAATATGAGTCTACAAAATCCCAAAGATTTTGTGGTATTTCTCTCAACAATGGCAAGTTTTTGATCATCCATCTGGCCCTAACAGAGATAAGACTTCCAAAGTATGCATGCAGAAAAAGAGTTATCTTTGAAACGGGAAAGGGGAGAGGAAGTGGAGAGATGCTGTTGGTAGAACACACAGATAGTTGGGGAATAGCAATAGACAAATGTGACAATATAGTTAGGATATTGTCAGGAGATTTAAAGGGACACTGAACCCAAATTGTTTCTTTTGTAATTCAGAAAGAGCATGCAATTTTAAGTAACTTTCTAATTTACTCCTATTATCAATTTTTCTTTGTTCTCTTGCTATCATTATTTGAAAAAGAAGGCATCTAAGCTTTTTTTTGGTTTCAGTACTCTGGACAGCACTTTTTTATTGGTGCATGAATTTATCCACCAATCAGCAAGGACAACCCAGGTTGTTCACCAAAAATGGGCCGGCATCTAAACTTACATTCTTGCATTTCAAATAAAGATACCAAGAGAATGAAGAAAATTTGATAATAGGAGTAAATTAGAAAGTTGCTTAAAATTTCATGCTCTATCTGAATCATGAAAGAAAAAATTTGGGTACAGTGTCCCTTTAACTTTAATTCAGTATGCTATTAAAAAGAAAACAATGTGATTATTGAAAGAGAAGAGCAGATGATTTTGGCTGGTGGAGGTATGATGACATGAAGATGAGAGGGATTGGTGTTGGGAAGTCAACTGAGGTGTAGTTTGCAATTATCAAGATGAGAACTATAAATTAGTTATTTCACATTTTCATGGTGTTTTTGGTGAGGAAAGGATAGATTTTAGAAAGGTTGACTCCAAGACAACTAGTTGAGACTTAAGTGGTGATTACTAAGCCATTTGCAGCACAACAGATTTCTGCTATGGGTTATGAGCACATAGGGGATAAGTATGAACTCTGTATTTGAGATATTAAGTTGGGAGTAGTGTGAGGATATATGTAGTTACCAGTTTTATTAGAAGGAATATATATCTGGGGAGGAGAGAAAGATTTGGGAGTCATTAGCATAGAGATGTTACAAACAGGGCCTCATTTTAATCTATGTATAGTTTTCTTCATAACTCAATACAATGTATTCCTTATTGTACCACGCATATGCTAATGAATCACAAATTCTTCTCTTATCCAGATATCAAAGTGCCCCAAAACTCAGGGTTATGGAACTCTTGCAAAGATCAGCGGTGGATTTAAAAAAAAAAAAAAAATTAAGTATTGTTTTGATTATTACATGTTTAAAGTGATTGTCAATCCTAGCATTTGTGAAATGCTAGGATTGACCATTGGAACAAATAAAGGGGACTTTCATTCATGAAGTATAAAATACTTCATGCTGGAAGTTCCTTTATTTGTTTCAAGTGTTCACTGCACTGAGCTGCTCAGGCAGCCCATGGCAGAACCCTGTTTTTGTAAGAGGTGACATTTCCACCTTTTAGCCAATAGTCGTGTGTTCTAGCGGGTGCCAAGCCGAATTTCCCACATGGCTATTTGCTAAGGAGTGAAAACGTCACCTCTCAGCAAAACAGCGTTCTGCCGTGGGCTGCCTGAGCAGCTCAGTGTGGCGGACACTTAAAACAAATAAAGGATCTTTTAGCATCGAGTATTTTATACTTCATGAATGAAAGTCCCCTTTATTTGTTCCAATGGTCAATCCTAGCTTTTCACAAACACTAGGATTGACAATCACTTTAAGATAAGAATTTGCCAGTGGTGAGAGATAAGGAAAATAGGAGAGGTATGAGTGGATTCAGAGTGACTGAGATAGATGTAAGAAGTTGGTAGGCTGAGACTTCTTGGTGTGTATATGAGATGGGCAAGTGAAATCGTAGTTATGAAGATAGTTCTTGCTTATCTTTAGTCTACTTTACAATAATCCCCAAAGAAAACCTGCATGCATTCTTCTGCTATATTAGACAACTTTGTCTGTGGTTAAAGAATAAGAAGCTGTAAGAGGGTGAAAGTTCTTGTTAAAGGGATATGAAACCCAAACATTTTCTTTTGTGATTCAGACAGAGCATACCAGTTTAAAAAAAGTTTTTTTCAATTTACTTCTATTACCAAATTTGATTTGTTCCCATGATATTCTTAGTTGAATAGATACCTAGGTATGTATCTGGAGAACTACATGACAGGAAATAGTGCTGCCATATAGTGCTCTTGCAAATGGATAACATTCTTGCAAAACTGCTGCCATAAAGTGATCCAGAAATGGTCAGGAACAAAAGATAATAGAAGTAAATTAGAAATTATTTTAAAATAGCATGCTCTATCTAAATAATGAAAGAAACAAATTGAGTTCCATATCCCTTAATCATAGTGCATATGTTTTGGTTTACCATACCATAAATAGCTGACACTATACATCTTGCCACAAATATTTCCAAAAGATTTATAGTGAATGGAGAATAAGGAGAATTGTCCACTGTAGATAAGACAATGCTACTCAGATGAAAATGGTTAAACGTTACTTTACATTATGGGCTAAATTACAAGTGGTGTGCTATCAATATAGCTGGGCTTTGCTAAGATTAGCACACAATCTGGTATTGCACGTCCAAGATAAAACGGAATTACCAGAGAATGTATAGTGTGTCTGACATCCCTTAAGCATGCCCTATACTTTTTATAGATTTTGGGACCTCGCAAAACGTCGCTCATGTTAAAAGTGCAACACATAACAGAGCTAAAAAAGTAAGCGCAACTTCTGACCTCTGAAGTAAAGTGCTAGGGCTACATGAAAAATATAAAACATATTTAAAACATTCAAATAAATGAAATAAATGTCTAAAAGAGTTTTAAGGAGATATGTTATATGTCAAGGTGTTATACTGGGAAGGGCCGAAAAGGCGTGTGTGTATAGATTAAAAGCAAAATGGAAGAGTTAGCTACAACATTTGGCTAAATGGTGATAAATCCAGGACCACTTCAAGGTCTTTTCCTCCCTGGGTCCCTAACCTACAGCCACACAATGCATGCCTTCAGCCAAACACACTTATACAAGCAAGGGTGACACAGGCCCTTTGTAATTGCCCTAGACACATGCAAAAACAGAAAGTCTGGCACTCTCTTGCAAGCACACAGCTAGATTAAAAGCAAAATGGAAAAGTTAGTTACAGTCTTTGCTAAATATAGATAGACCCAGGAGACATACAAACACGAAAATGGATTGCATTCTCAAACCAGACTGGGAACACATCCTCTTACCCTGCAAAATTTACAGACATGGGTGCTTACCAGCTTGACAGACAGTGCCAGACTTTCTGTGTCTTGTGTTAATAATTTTGTTTTGTAATTTTCCCTAAAGGCTTTGCACCCAGGCTTGTCTGGAGTTTACTGCCTGAGTCCTTGAAAGCTGTACCGCTGTCTGTGAGTGATATTAAAAACCCAGGTCTATGAGTTTTGCAGGGTCATAGGTTGTATGCACAGTCCAGTTTGAAAGTGCAATCCATTTCCATGTTTTGTATGTGTAAGGAAAGTGGTTGGCACTAACTGGCTTTTATAAAGTGTTTATTGCACAATAAGCGTGACATTTTAGGGATATTACTCCTTCTTCAGACAAAGTGCAAATACAAAGTGAAATCTAACAATATATAGTGTCTAGCCCCACCCCTTAATCAGAGAAGAACAGCCTATAGATTACTTATCCAATAAGTAGAAAGGGACCAAAACATATACATCATAAAATGGAAAGTTTGAAGCCAGAGCAAGATATGGGGGGGGTAGTTATCAACGTGTCTACTTTTCCTGCCTTCGCCGGCCCAATACGCCCGCCTAAGCTCGCCTCACATCGCCGCTGCGGACCTGCAAAAATTCGCCTAAGTTATCAAAAAAGCTGTCAAAAAGCCGCGCACCAAGTACGGGGCGATGAGCAGCGGACTGTGAGAGTTATCACTCATCCGATCTCGCTGCTCTTCGGCTTTTTTACAGCTTTCTTGCTAGCCTGTCACTAAGCACCCACACTAAACTACACTGTTCTACCCCCTATACCGGCGCCCCCGGAGCCCCCCGCAACTAAATAAAGTTACTAACCCCTAAACCACCACTCCTAGACCCCGCCGCAACTCTTATAAATGTATTAACCCCTAAACCGCCGCTCCCTGACACCGCCGCAACCTACATTATACCTAGTAACCCCTATCCTGCCCCCCCTATACCGTCGCCCTCTATAATAAAGTTATTAACCCCTATCCTGCTGATCCTGCACCTCGCCGCAACTAAATAAATAGTTTAACCCCTAAACCGCCGCTCCCTGACCCCGCCGCAACCTATATTAAATTTATTAACCCCTATCCTGCCCCCCCTACACCGTCGCCACCTATAATAAATTTATTAACCCCTATCCTGCCCCCCACTACACCGCCGCCACTGTAATAAAATTATTAACCCCTAAACCTAAGTCTAACACTAACCCTAACAACCCCCTAACTTAAATATTAATTAAATAAATCTAAATAAATATTTCTATTATGAACTAAATTAATCCTATTTAAAACTAAATACTTACCTTTAAAATAAACCCTAATATAGCTACAATATAAATAATAATTATATTGTAGCTATCTTAGGATTTATTTTTATTTTACAGGCAAATTTCAATTTATTTTAACTAGGTACAATAGCTATTAAATAGTTATTAACTATTTAATAGATTACCTAGCTAAAATAAAGAGAAATTAACCTGTAAAATAAAAACTAACCTAAGTTACAATTACACCTAACACTATACTATACTTTAATAAATTATTCCTATTTAAAACTAAATACTTACCTGTAAAATAAACCCTAAGATAGCTACAATATAATTAATAATTACATTGTAGCTATCTTAGGATTTATATTTATTTTACAGGTAACTTTGTATTTATTTTAGCTAGCTAGAATAGTTATTAAATAGTTATTAACTATTTAATAACTACCTAGCTAAAAGAAATACAAAATTACCTGTAAATAAATCCTAACCTAAGTTACAATTAAACCTAACACTACACTATCATTAAATAAATTAAATAAATTAACTACAAATAACAACAATTAAATACAATTACATAAACTAACTAAAGTACAAAAAAAAAAGCTAAGTTACAAAAAATAAAAAAAATAAGTTACAAACATTTTAAAAATATTACAACAATTTTAAGCTAATTACACCTAATCTAAGCCCCCTAATAAAATAACAACCCCCCCCCAAAATAAAAAAATGCCCTACCCTATTCTAAATTAAAAAAGTTCAAAGCTCTTTTACCTTACCAGCCCTTAAAAGGGCCTTTTGTGGGGGCATGCCCCAAAGAAAACTGCTCTTTTGCCTGTAAAAGAAAAATACAACCCCCCCTAACATTAAAACCCACCACCCACATACCCCTAATCTAACCCAAACCCCCCTTAAAATAACCTAACACTAATCCCCTGAAGATCATCCTACCTTTAGTCGTCTTCACTCAGCCGAGCAGCGATGGAACCGAAGAGGAGATCCGGAGCGACAGAAGTCATCATCCAAGGGGCGCTGAAGAAATCTTCCATCCGATGAAGTGATCCTCCAGTCTGCGCTGAAGAAGTCTTCCATCCGGGCGATATCATCTTCCAAGAGGCGCTGAAGAAGTCTTCTATCCGGGCGATATCATCTTCCAAGCGGGGTCTTCAATCTTCATCCCGCCGACGCGGAACATCCTTCTTTACCGACGGACTACCGACGAATGAAGGCTCCTTTAAGGGACGTCATCCAAGATGGCGTCCCTTCAATTCCGATTGGCTGATAGGATTCTATCAGCCAATCGGAATTAAGGTAGGAAAAATCTGATTGGCTGATTGAATCAGCCAATCAGATTCAAGTTCAATCCGATTGGCTGATCCAATTGGCTGATCGGAACAGCCAATAGAATGCGAGCTCAATCTGATTGGCTGATTGGATCAGCCAATTGGATTGAACTTGAATCTGATTGGCTGATTCAATCAGCCAATCAGATTTTTCCTACCTTAATTCCGATTGGCTGATAGAATCCTATCAGCCAATCGGAATTGAAGGGACACCATCTTGGATGACGTCCCTTAAAGGAGCCTTCATTCGTCGGTAGTCCGTCGGTAAAGAAGGATGTTCCGCGTCGGCGGGATGAAGATTGAAGACGCCGCTTGGAAGATGACATCGCCCGGATAGAAGACTTCTTCAGCGCCTCTTGGAAGATGACATCGCCTGGATGGAAGACTTCTTCAGCGCCGAGTGGAGGATCACTTTATCGGATGGAAGATTTCTTCAGCGCCCCTTGGATGATGACTTCTGTCGCTCCGGATCTCCTCTTCGGGTTCCATCGCTGCTCGGCTGAGTGAAGGTAGGATGATCTTCAGGGGATTAGTGTTAGGTTATTTTAAGGGGGGTTTGGGTTAGATTAGGGGTATGTGGGTGGTGGGTTTTAATGTTGGGGGGGGTTGTATTTTTCTTTTAGAGGCAAAAGAGCAGTTTTCTTTGGGGCATGCCCCCACAAAAGGCCATTTTAAGGGCTGGTAAGGTAAAAGAGCTTTGAACCTTTTTTAATTTAGAATAGGGTAGGGCATTTTTTTATTTTGGGGGGCTTTGTTATTTTATTAGGGGGCTTAGATTAGGTGTAATTAGCTTAAAATTGTTGTAATATTTTTAAAATGTTTGTAACCTATTTTTTTTATTTTTTGTAACTTAGCTTTTTTTTTGTACTTTAGTTAGTTTATGTAATTGTATTTAATTGTAGTTATTTGTAGTTAATTTATTTAATTTATTTAATGATAGTGTAGTGTTAGGTTTAATTGTAACTTAGGTTAGGATTTATTTTACATGTAAATTTCTCTTTATTTTAGCTAGGTAAGCTATTAAATAATTAATAACTATTTAATAGCTATTGTACCTAGTTAAAATAAATTGAAAGATGCCTGTAAAATAAAAATAAATCCTAAGATAGCTACAATATAATTATTATTTATATTGTAGCTATATTAGGGTTTATTTTAAAGGTAAGTATTTAGTTTTAAATAGGATTAATTTAGTTAATAATAGAAATATTATTTAGATTTATTTAATTAATATTTAAGTTAGGGGGGTGTTAGGGTTAGTGTTAGACTTAGGTTTAGGGGTTAATACATTTTTTACAGTGGCGGCAGTGTAGTGGGGGGCAGGATAGGGGTTAATAAATGTATTATAGGTGGCGACGGTGTAGGGGGGCAGGGCAGATTAGGGGTTAATAAATTTAATATAGGTTGCGGCAGGGTCCGGGAGCGGCGGTTTAGGGGTTAAACTATTTATTTAGTTGCGGCGAGGTGCGGGATCGGCAGGATAGGGGTTAATAACTTTATTATAGAGGGCGGCGGTATAGGGAGGGCAGGATAGGGGTTACTAGGTATAATGTAGGTGGCGGTGGGCTCCGGGAGCGGCGGTTTAGGGGTTAATACATATATTATAGTTGCGGCGGGGTCAGGGAGCGGCGGTTTAGGGGTTAATACATATATTATAGTTGCGGCGGCGTCAGGGAGCGGCGGTTTAGGGGTTAATATGTATAGAGTAGCTTGCAGTGGGCTCCGGGAGTGGCGGTTTAGGGGATAATAACTTTATTTAGGTGCGGCGGTGTAGGGGGGACAGATTAGTGGTGTTTAGACTCGGGGTACATGTTAGGGTGTTAGGTGCAGACATCTCCCATAGGAATCAATGGGATGTCTGGCAGCAGCGAA
The DNA here is from genome assembly GCF_027579735.1 of Bombina bombina. Taxonomy (NCBI): domain Eukaryota; kingdom Metazoa; phylum Chordata; class Amphibia; order Anura; family Bombinatoridae; genus Bombina; species Bombina bombina. The sequence continues at coordinate 590,403,043 of NC_069504.1, forward strand.
CATGAACTTTCGCTATGGTCAGACTCCCATTGATTCCTATGGGATCCGCCGCCTCCAGGGTGGCGGTTTGAAAACCAGGTACGCTGGGCCGGAGAAGTGCCTAGCGTACCTGCTAGTTTTTTGATAACTAGCAAAAGTAGTCAGATTGTGCCGCACTTGTGTGCGGAACATCTGGAGTGACGTAAGAATCGATCTGTGTCGGACCGGCGGATCGAAGTTTACGTCACAAAATTCTACTTTTGACGGTCTCTAGCCTTTGATAACTAAGGCGAATCAGCCTCGCCACAAATACGCTGCGGAATTCCAGCGTATTTGAGGTTGACGGCTTGATAACTAGGCCCCATGGTATCACACATGTGTCTATTATATACTATATACATATACAGCTTCATAAAATATAAACATTAAAACATTTTCTTGAAGTGAAGTGAAGAACAAATGTATTTAAAGTATTTCTTAACATACCTTCAGCTTTAGCACAGTTGGCCTAGTGCATCTTTGGGTTAGCGAGTGAGCAAAAACAAGAAGAGGGTTTTGTAGCTCGTCCCTTAGAAGTCTATGAGGAAAGGGAGTTAGAGTTGTCGCACTATATGACTTCCAGATATTACCACCTGGGTCTCTTGCTCGTGCACAGACTTTTTACTTTCAACTTAAAATACAAGCGCATGAATAGGAGAGCTATTGAGTTAACTTGTGCAGTGTTAGCACTCAATGGTGCTAATATATTTGCACTCCACTTGTAATCTAGGCCTATATTGACAGTCATTATATAATACAAGGGAATATCTAAAAATGTTATCATCAGGCAAAACATCCACATCCACTGTAGGTATTTAATATATGAGAAAAAATATTACATAGAATCCTATATAATAAAAGGCCAAGTGTGCTTGTCCGAAGCTGTCATGGGCAGTAAAGACTGCGCGCGAGGACAAACAAACCTGGCCTTCCAACTGACCTGGTGTCGAGTGGTGGAGTGGGCGTGACTGGGCGGGTGCGGAGTGGACGTGGCCGGCCGGGGGCAGAGTGGGCTTGACCGGGCGGGTGCGGCGTGGGCATGGCTGGACGGTTGCAATGTGGGCGTGGGCGGGGCCGGGCGGGACACGGCTGGGGCCAGATGCAGAGAGACAGAGAGGTCTAAAGAGGGAGGATAGAGAGAGAAGAAAGATAGAGAGAGCAGAAGAGTGGGATAGAGAGAGGGAGATAGAGACAGCAAAAGAGAGAGGGGGAGAGAGACAGCAAAAGAGAGAGGGAGAGAGAGACAGCAAAAGAGAGAGGGGGAGAGAGACAGCAAAAGAGAGGGGGGAGAGAGACAGCAAAAGAGAGGGGGGAGAGAGACAGCAAAAGAGAAGGGGGAGAAAGACAGCAAAAGAGAGGGGGGAGAGAGACAGCAAAAGAAAGGAGGGAGAGCGACAGCAAAAGAGAGGAGGGAGAGAGACAGCAAAAGAGAGGGGGGAGAGAGACAGCAAAAGAGAGGGGGAGAGAGACAGCAAAAGAGAGGGGGAGAGAGACAGCAAAAGAGAGGGGGAGAAAGACAGCAAAAGAGGGGGGAGAGGGGGGAGAGAGCGTAAAAGAGAGGGAGGAGAGAGCGCAAAGGAGGGGGGGAGAGTGCGTGAAAGAGAGGGGAGAGTGCACAAAAGAGAGGGGGAGAGTGCACAAAATAGAGGGGGGAGAGTGCGCAAAAGAGAGGGGGGAGAGTGTGCAAAAGAGAGGGGGGAGAGAGCACAAAAGAGAGGGGGAGAGAGCGCAAAAGAGAGGGGGAGAGAGCGCAAAAGAGAGGGGGAGAGAGCGCAAAAGAGAGGGGGAGAGTGTGCAAAAGAGAGGGGGGAGAGAGCACAAAAGAGAGGGGGGAGAGAGCACAAAAGAGAGGGGGGAGAGAGCGCAAAAGAGAGGGGGAGAGAGCGCAAAAGAGAGGGGTATAGAGAGCAAAAGAGAGGGAGAGAGAAAGCAAAAGAGAGGAGAGAAAGAGCAAGTGAGAGGAGAGAGAGCAAACGAGAGGAAAGAGAAATGAGAGGGGGAAGAGAGAGAGCAAAAGAGGAAGAGAGACAGCAGAGAGGGGAGAGAGAGACAAAGCAAAAGAGAGGGAGAGAGACAGCAAAAGATGGAGAGAGAGAGCAAAATAGAGGGGGAGAGAGAGAGCAAAATAGAGGGGGAGAGAGAGAGCAAAAGAGAGGGAGGAGAGAGAGCGCAAAAGAGAGGGGAGAGAGAGAGAGCAAAAGAGAGGGGAGAAAGAGAGAGCAAAAGAGAGGGGAGAAAGAGAGAGCAAAAGAGAGGGGGGATAGAGAGAGAGCAAGGGGTGGGACCGCTGTACTGCAAAAAATGACCCGTGTACATGGGCTTTAGGACTAATAAGTATATAATAGAATATTTGACTTAGAATAGTTTCCTACTTTCTTTAAAGAATGTCTCAGTACAACTTGCATAATATCATTTCCACTAAAGTAGATGCTCACTTATTTCTGATATAATTTCCAACCTTTCCCTTGATCTTTGCAAATCAAGTTATGCTCTTATGATTATTTCACTAAGCACTGGAAAGCATTACTTAACAAAAAGCTTCTAAATGTTATTATTAACCACATTCTAATTATGTAAAATCACTATGTGCCTTTGTACGTCTTATTAAGTGGACACACTGCCAAATCCTTTGGTAAATGATTTCTTTAAATAATTATTTTTAGCTTCCCAGTATCAAACAATCATTCTATCTATTGTCTGGAATAAACTTAAAGTATTAAACATTAGAACTTGCAGATACAAAGAGTAAGTAGATAAACTGATATTAAATGAATGTATGGATTTTCACTGTGCACAAAAGTCCTCTGTCCACTAACTGTATTTCTTTTATTTTGAATTTTTATTATTATTATGGCTCTTTCTCCCGGATGCTTTCTGATGCCACTCTACTTCATGCATAAGTATTGTACTAAAAAAATGCTCTTGGCTAATTAAAGGGACACTGAACCCAATTTTTTATTTCGTGATTCAGATAGAGCAATTTTAAGCAACTTTCTAATTTACTCCTATTATCATTATTTCTTCATTCTCTTGCTATCTTTATTTGAAAAAGAAGGCATATAAGCTATTTGTTTGGTTCAGAACCCTGGAGAGCACTAGTTCATTGGTGGGTGAATTTATCCACCAATCAGCAAGTATAACAACGTGTATTTTGTGGATCTCAACTGCGGTTTTGGTGGAATGTATGCCTTCTGCAAAGATACAGTGAGTGTCTTACAAAGTATCACTTGGATTAGGCAATAAGGTTACTATTGAATTCGTGTGACCTGAAGCAGTATTTCTAGTTCAGGTTAACTAATGAAGTAGGAACCAGTACTAATAGGTAAGAGCTTAACAAAAGCACTGTAATAGTTAATGCAGCAGTAGTATCTCTGTCCGTGATAAAAGTTCTTGTCTCTGGCTAGAGAAAGTCTGAATCTCTGAGATGCAGAGCTGCGTGAGCGGACAGGCTGCTGTGTCTCTGTAACGCTGAGTACTGTGGAGCGGGCCGAGCTGACAGGCTGCTGTGTCTCTGTAACGCTGAGTACTGTGGAGCGGGCCGAGCTGACAGGCTGCTGTAAGAATGAACACAGTAATGTTGGGGGCGTGAGCTAGTAGGAGCGGTGAGCGGATCCGCGCTGAAAGCAATCCTCCTTGCTCGTTTAAGGTTAAAGTCCCAATTATGTGAAAGTCCGGTTAGCTGGGGAATTACCGGAGATGACCGCGAGTGCGGTTACAGATAGCGGCTGCAGCTGGGAGTGAATGGTTCCCAAAGGGGAGTTGTGAACTGTGGCGAATAGTAGACAGCTCAATTAAGTTGTATCCAAAAAGCAGGGAAATAATAATTATATCCTTTGAAGGAAAATTGAAGAGGCTTCTTGTAGTGAAGCAAAGTTCTTTAGGCAGGTAATCTTTCCTGAGAGATAGGAGAATTCCTTAAGGCTGCACTGTATGGCAGTTAGCAACTAACTGGATAACAATACTGAAGCAAGGGAGAAGGGCGTGTCCAGGGTTTAAATAACCTTCTCAGGTGAGAGCAAAGGTAAATTTAAAGGGGCAGGAAGGAATTGGAATAAATCCATGACATATCCCCCTCCTCAAGGTAGCTGCCCCGCAGCTAGAAACCTCGGACGGTCCGGATTCCTCCTGTGGAACAAGGAGACCAATCTGGGAGCATGCACATTCGAGGAAGGTTCCCACGAATCCTCTTCGTCCGTGAAACCCTTCCAGTGGATAAGGTATTGCAGAACTCCTTTGTAGATACGTGAATCCTGTATAGATTCGACTTCGTATTCCTCATCAGGTTCGAGCAATGTCTCGGGGGATGATACGTTGATGAACCATCTGGTTTCACGGTAGGGCTTCAACAATGAAACGTGGAAAGTGGGATGTAATCGAGAATTCGATGGCAACTTCAAAGTTACAGCGTTCTGATTAACTATCCTTGCTATCGGATAGGGACCAATAAAAGCTGCGCTAAGCTTCTTGCTTGGAGTCTTAAGTTTGATGTTCCTTGTAGATAACCATACGAGATCACCAATGTTATATGAGGGTGGCTGACGTCTACGCAGATTGTAGTAATGGCTTTGATAGTTTTGAGCTTCTCGTATCTGGTTTTTCAGTTCCAAGAAAAGATCCTGGAGGTTTTTAGTGAGGTCATCAAGGTTCGGACAATGTGAATCCGTTCTAGGATGAAGTTGAAAAGTAGGATGATAAGCATAATTTGCGAAGGAAGGTGTTTTAAGGGTAGTAGAACTCGTGGAATTATTGTAGGCATATTCTGCCATAGCAAGGGTGAATGCCCACTGATCCTGTTGGTTGGAACAATAGGAACGTATATACTGTTCGAGCCATTGGTTTATTCTCTCCGTTTGGCCATTAGTTTGTGGGTGGAATGAAGAGGAAAACCGGAGTTCTACTTGCATACTGTTGCATAAATGTTTCCAAAACTGGGAGGTGAATTGACTTCCTCTGTCTGTTACAATAGCATCTGGGAGACCGTGTAATTTAACAATATTATTTAGGAATAACATGGCAAGTTCAGACGATGTGGGAAGCTTGTGGTATGGCAAGAAATGAGCCATTTTAGTCAGATGATCGACTACCACAAGTATGGTGTTATAACCGTTTGACAAGGGAAGTTCCACTATAAAGTCCATTCCTATGGTTTGCCAGGGACGGTCAGGAATCGGTAGAGGTAACAACAGCCCGAAAGGAGGTTTTCTTTCTGTCTTGGAAATGGTACAGACATGACAACTTTGTACATATTTTTTTACTGTTGATCTGATAGCGGGCCACCAGTAGGTCCGGGTGAGGAGATCATAGGTTTTATTGATTCCTAGATGTCCTGCCATAGGTGAGTCATGATGTTCTTTTAATAGGTTGTCACGTAGGGAGGGAGGAACATAAAGACGTCCGTGGTGGTAATAGAGACCATCATGTCCTAAAATAAGATCCTCTTTGGGAATGGAAGGGTCTTCCTTCTGGAGAATTTGAAGAATATCAGGATAGGTTGGTGATAAAGCAATTATTTGATTAGCTGGTATGATGGTACTGGGAGCACTGAAAGATGGTGGTTTAGAATCTTTCCTGGAAAGTGCATCCGCTTTCCCATTTTTGCTACCAGGTCTGTAAGTAATATGAAAATCAAAACGAGAAAGGAATAAGCTCCATCTTAACTGTCGGGAGGATAAGGTCCGGTTGGTCAGAAGGTATTCTAGATTTTTGTGGTCTGTATATATTAAGATCGGATGTTTACTTCCCTCCAAAAGATGTCTCCAGTGTTCTAATGATACCTTGATGACTAACAACTCCTTTTCGTCTACGGGATAGTTGAATTCGGCAGGTGTCATTACTCTGGAGAAGTAGGCTACAGGGTGGAGTGGTTCTTCAGGAGTTTTACGTTGAGATAGAACGGAACCAAGCGCATAATTGGATGCGTCAACTTCGAGTACATAATGAGAGTCTGGATCTGGAAATTTAAGAATGGGTGCTGTAGTGAAAGCATTCTTAAGATGATTTAAGATGGACTGGGTTTGTTCAGTCCAAAGGAATGGAGTATTGACACTGGTGAGGGTTGTTAAAGGTTTGGTTAGTGATGAATAATTCTTGATAAACTTTCTATAATAATTGGAAAAACCCAAAAATTTTTGGAGGTCCTTTTTAGAGGTAGGTGTAGGCCAATTCTTAATCGTTTCCACCTTGGAGTCATCCATCTGAATCCCAGCAGGTGTGATGGTATATCCCAGAAATGTGATATCAGAAGTATGAAAAATGCATTTTTCTGATTTGGCAAAGAGCCGGTGCTGTCTGAGGCGAGAAAGTACCCAACGGACGTGTTTCTTGTGTTCAATGATGTTGTTGGAGTAGATGAGAATATCGTCTAAATACACAACGACACAGATGTCAAGGAGATCACGGAATATATCGTTGATAAGATATTGGAACGTTGCTGGGGCGTTGCAAAGCCCGAATGGCATCACCTTATACTCATAGAGCCCGTATCTTGTTCTAAAGGCGGTGAGCCATTCGTCTCCTTTCCTGATCCTGACGAGATTATACGCTCCACGGAGGTCTAATTTAGTATATATGGTTGCATGGCTGAGTCGTTCAATGAGTTCGGGTATTAGCGGTAATGGGTATCGGTTCTTCACGGTGCGCTTGTTAAGCTCTCTATAATCGATTATGGGGCGAATTGAGTTGTCCTTGTTCCTGACAAAAAAAATGCCTGCACCAGCTGGGGAGGTGGAAGGTTGTATGAAACCTTTTCTTAAGTTTTCCGTTAGGTAGTTTTTTAAGTGGTCTAATTCGGGTTGGGAGAGTGGATATATATGACCGTAGGGTATGGAGGCTCCTGGTAGCAGTTCAATGGGACAGTCATATGGACGGTGTGGAGGGAGAGATTCTGCTTCTTTTTCACTGAAAACATCTTGGAATTCCTGATACTCTTCTGGAAGGGATTTAGGAATGAGACTGCAAATCATCGAGTGAACGAAACAGGTGTTCTTACAGAAATCTGATAGGAATTCTATTTCAAGACTGTCCCAGTGTATGGTGGGTTGGTGTGTCTGTAACCATTGCAACCCGAGTACCACTGGAAACATAGGGGAGGAAATAACATCGAAAGTTGCAAATTCGGTGTGTGCTGTAGAAGTAGATACTTTAATAGGAACAGTTTGGTGTGTTATAGGACCAGAACTGATGGTATTACCATCAATGACTCTAATAGAAACAGGTCGTGCTTTCAACACAGTGGGTATTTTATTAACAGTGACAAAATTAGAATCAATGTATGATGAGTGTGCCCCAGAGTCGATGATAGCCTCAATTGGTATCTGGTGTTGATCCCACTGTAAAGTAAGAGATAAGGAACAGTAAGCTACATGTCTTACGTTAGAAGTTAAGCAAGTTGTTTCTCTAATAGACTTACGTCTTTTTTGTCTCTGGAGAATGGGACAATTCTTTACTGAGTGAGCATTTGATGCGCAGTACATGCACAGGTTGTTTGTGCGTCTGCGATTCCTTTCCTCAGGCTGTAGTGGTCCTTTGGTAAAACCCAGGTCCATTGGTTCAGGGGTTTGGTTAACTATGGTTTTGTGATAGGAGGTAGAAGGTTTACTAGCGATATCCACTCCTTGTCTTTCCGTTTTGCGTTCTCTCAACCTTCTATCTATCTGAATGCTGAGTGTGATTAGACCTTCCAAGGTCTTAGGAAGCTCAGTACGGGCAAGTTCATCTTTTAAAGAATCGTTTAGGCCAAGGCGGTACTGGTTCCTAAGAGCAATTTCACTCCACTCTGTATCTTTGCAGTATTGTTTGAACTCACTCAAGTACTCCTCAACATGTCTTTTCCCTTGTTTGAGGGATCTCATTTTAGTTTCAGCTGTGAGTTGAGTGTTGATGTCTTGATAGAGCATAGCCATTTCCTTGAAAAAATCATCGAGGGAAGTGAGTATTGGATGATCTTGTTCGAAAAAGGAATCTGCCCACTTGCGGGGTTCGCCCCTGAGAAATGATATAACAGTTAAAACCTTAACGCGTTCAGTTGCGTAGGTTTTTGGTTTTAAACTAAAAAGCAAGTTACAGGAATTTTTAAATTGTGAGAACAAAGCCCTGTCACCATGGAATTTTTCGGGCATAGAGACTTGAGGTTCAGGGGGGGTCTCAGATGAAGGCGGCTTTCCTATGGAATCTTTGATTAAATTAGTGAGAGTCACATTCTGAACTTGTAGATCCCTGAGACCTTGACTGAGTTGGTCAACCCTCTGGGAAAGTGCATAAACAAATTGGGGTATCTCCGCTGGATCCATGTTAAAAGGCTTCAGTATTCTATAACAACGTGTATTTTGTGGATCTCAACTGCGGTTTTGGTGGAATGTATGCCTTCTGCAAAGATACAGTGAGTGTCTTACAAAGTATCACTTGGATTAGGCAATAAGGTTACTATTGAATTCGTGTGACCTGAAGCAGTATTTCTAGTTCAGGTTAACTAATGAAGTAGGAACCAGTACTAATAGGTAAGAGCTTAACAAAAGCACTGTAATAGTTAATGCAGCAGTAGTATCTCTGTCCGTGATAAAAGTTCTTGTCTCTGGCTAGAGAAAGTCTGAATCTCTGAGATGCAGAGCTGCGTGAGCGGACAGGCTGCTGTGTCTCTGTAACGCTGAGTACTGTGGAGCGGGCCGAGCTGACAGGCTGCTGTGTCTCTGTAACGCTGAGTACTGTGGAGCGGGCCGAGCTGACAGGCTGCTGTAAGAATGAACACAGTAATGTTGGGGGCGTGAGCTAGTAGGAGCGGTGAGCGGATCCGCGCTGAAAGCAATCCTCCTTGCTCGTTTAAGGTTAAAGTCCCAATTATGTGAAAGTCCGGTTAGCTGGGGAATTACCGGAGATGACCGCGAGTGCGGTTACAGATAGCGGCTGCAGCTGGGAGTGAATGGTTCCCAAAGGGGAGTTGTGAACTGTGGCGAATAGTAGACAGCTCAATTAAGTTGTATCCAAAAAGCAGGGAAATAATAATTATATCCTTTGAAGGAAAATTGAAGAGGCTTCTTGTAGTGAAGCAAAGTTCTTTAGGCAGGTAATCTTTCCTGAGAGATAGGAGAATTCCTTAAGGCTGCACTGTATGGCAGTTAGCAACTAACTGGATAACAATACTGAAGCAAGGGAGAAGGGCGTGTCCAGGGTTTAAATAACCTTCTCAGGTGAGAGCAAAGGTAAATTTAAAGGGGCAGGAAGGAATTGGAATAAATCCATGACAGCAAGAATAACCCAGGTTGTTCACCAAAAATAGTTTGGCATCTAAACTTACATTCTTGCATTTCCAATAAAGATACCAAGATAATTAAGGAAATTTGATATTAGGAGTAAATTAGAAAGTTGCTTAAAATTGCATGCTCTATCTGACCTCCTCCAAATATCAATATTGTAATCATTCTGAGCTAAACATCATCTCATTTTTTATAAGTATTTTTACATTTACTGTTCTAATTTTAAATTCTAAAAATTATTTCTATATTTTGTTGGCTTATGATATAAATTAAAAAATAAGTATATAAAAAAAAAAAACTGTTACGCAAAAACGTATGTCCATGCCAAATGTCCCAAAAAATAACATTAATTTAATTTATGAAATATGTGCATACACCTTTAAAGGAATTTAGAAATGTTTAAGACAAAAATATTACAAAACAATCGTAAGGTTCTACATTTTGGAAGTAAAAATAAGCAGACAACGTATTTTTTAAATGGGACAAGACTTAGCCAAACAGAGGAGGAAAGGGATTTGGGAGTAGTAATAGATAACAAGCTAAAGATGGGTGCACAATGCAGGGCAGTGGCTTTAAAGGCTAATAAGATACTAGCATGTATTAAAAGAGGCATTGATTCAAGGGAGGAAAGCATAATTCTGTCACTATATAAAGCCCTGGTAAGACCTCACCTTGAGTATGGAGTGCAGTTCTGGGGACCAATCGCAAAAAAAGATATTGCAGAACTAGAAAAAGTTCAGAGAAGGGCTACATAGCTAATAAGGGGATTGCAGAATTTAACCTATGAGGAGAGGCTAGCTAAACTGGGTCTGTTTTCTTTAGAAAAAAGGCGCTTAAGAGGTGACATGATTACTTTATATAAATATATTCAAGGTCCATATACAGAGATGGCAGAAGCTCTGTTTATTCCAAGAAAATTGTTTCTGACAAGAGGTCACAATTTAAGGTTGGAGGAAAGGAGATTTAATCTCCTGCAACGGAAACGTTTTTTCACTGTAAGAGCAATAAAATTGTGGAACTCATTACCAAAGGAGGTAGAGAATGCCAATAACCTAGATACATTTAAAAATAGTCTGGATACATTTCTGTATATAAACAAAATTCATGGATATGATTGCTAGTATTAAATGGGTCACCTTTTAGTGGGGTTATTTAAGCTTAACTGGAGCTTCTTGTAAGTATTTTAGTTTTGTACAGGTTGAACTCGATGAACTTCGGTCTTTTTTTTAACCTTATCTACTATGTTACTATCTAGTATACAAAGTGTGTAGTTCCAAATTAAGGAGTCCCAGTTACACAATTTCATAATGCAGCTCTTCTACGGAGGTAGATTTCCTAGAAGCAAACATGGATACTTAAGTCAAGTACCCATTGGAAATCTAGGATCCCCATAGAAGAGCTGCATTGTGAAATTGTGTGACTGGGACTCCTTATTTTGGAACTACACACTGACGATTGTTTTGTAATATTTGTATCTTAAACATTTCTAAATTCTTTTAAAGGTGTATGCACTTATTTTATAAATTAAATTAATATTATTATTTGGGATATTTGGTATTTACATACGTTTTTGTACAGCAGTTTTTGGGGGTTTTTTTTACAAATTTTTGGTAATTTACTTCTATTGGACTTTGAAAAGGACTCAATTTATTAACTGTTGTTTAGTCCATTAAATAGAGACAGTAAAGGTATTATTAACTTTTTTGCTTATGGTATAAATACATTTCTAGATACATAAACAAATAAGAAAACAACCTTCCATTAATTTAAATATATAAAGACCGTACAATACTCAGTATGTAAAGCAAATAAAGCACCGACCCTCTGACTCTACAAGTATTTATGAAACTGAAAGTTGCAGTGCTTTACTTCTTGCTTAATTACAATGACAGATGTATAGTGCCACCACTGACGCCAACAACATACTGTACTGAGAGCAAATATAATTTTGAGGAGAAAAAATTAAACTTCTATATTATAATATTTATTTACTTCATACAAAAATCATACAGAGACTCATTTTCAAGTGTCAGATGCATGTGGTGTTAACTGGAAAGCAGACTGTGGTATGGTAAACATTTATATCACGTTGCTGTCCTGCAGTAACTGAAGGTTAAATTCTATACAACCCTGTAATAAAAGCAGCAGTTGAACAATGCTGCAGAACTTCTGCTATCAATAGTGGGTCAGGAGTCATCACACTTGAGGTGCTTAAAGATTAAGCAGATAATGCATTATGTCAGCTATCAAGTAATAGTGATGGTTACTATGGGAGCTTTTATGAATAACTGTGGAAGAATCCTATTACTGTGGTTATTTTATGCAGTACCTTACAATGCTACTGCTGCTACAATTTCTCTTTGCATATCTTAAAGGGATAAATAGCTCAAAATTAAAATGTGCATGAGTGCAGGTTTTATTCTGAGTTCATTTCCAATAATTGATTTGATCATTCCTCAAATGTAAACCTTGTGGAATTCTAATTTTAATTCTAAAGATCAAATAGATATCTTGTTTACTTAAATATTCTTCTAGATCACCTCCTTTCTGATTCAATGTGACTTTCTCAATGATTGGAAATGAACTCAGAGTAAAATGTGTGTAGAGAAAAAGAGATAAATCAATGCTATAAGTATTATTATTTAAAAAGATTCCGAAAGACTACATAGAATAAGTTAACAAACTTTACAAATGATTGACATGTTATAGTGTCCCCACTGTGTGTAAAATAAAAAGAATTACAAATAAATAAAATAAAACAAATAGAATAAGCCCGACATTGTATATATTAACGCATAAGGAAGATTAATAAGGAGTGTTAGATTGGAAGTGAATATTTAGATGTGCTTGGTCAAAACACTTAGACTAAAAGAGCAACAGCATCATAATGATATATATAAAGATAAAGATACAATAAAGGGTCAAGGTATAACTGTTGTTCAGGTGTTTTTAATTGTGTGTGTGTATAAGACAAGTGTAAAGACTTATAGCTATGTCTATGAGTACGGCTATTACAGCAGAAATGCGTTAGACGTTTTCTGTCTGAACCTATACCGATGTGAAATATTGCTGCTTTTATCAAAGTTGGAATAAATAATTTTTGCTTTTATTTACTTTGTTTGGGACTTTTTTCTTATTTGTTTGGATTCTATTTGTACCAGAGTCCCTATTTGATGGAATGCAGCTACTCCAGAATACAGCTTTTACAAACCGACTGGTTAGCGGTCACTGAATTTTGATGACATCAAAAGGGCTGAAGATTGGGATCAGAGTTTCACATAGGAACGCGAGATTGCCCATTGACTGATTTGCATAACATAGGAAGTATTAGTTCTGCTTACTATATATCACTCGCATCAAGCAGAAGACTCACCCAAAAAAGCATGAAATGGTGATAATATAATTTATTATCACCATTTCATGCTGTGTGGGTGAGTCCTCTGCTTGATGCAGATTGATATATAGTAAGCAGAAGTAATACTGTATATGAAACTCACTGGAAAGCTTTTATATGTGCAAATCCGCTGTCAGAGTGAAGGGTTCAGTAAAATTTCCTATTGTGACACGCTAATATAAGTCCTCCAAATATACTTCTCTCCACATTGTGCCCCTGTTTATACATATTTTGACTTGTGCTCACAGATTTATAGGTATTTTCTTGGACACTTATATTACAAACGAACGGCTTGATTACGAGTTTTGCGGTAAGCGCGGCTCTGTACTAACTTGCAAGTTATTTGCACCGTTCACCTCCCTATAGCGCTGCTATTACAGGTTTTCATAAACCCAGCGTTAGCAGGCAATATGTGAGCGTAGAGTAAAATTGAGCTCCATACCGCACACAAATACCAGCGCTGCTTTGAGATTGTTTTTACGTGCTTGTGCACGATATTCCCATAGACATCAATGGGGAGAGCCGGCTAAAAAAAAGCCTAACACCTGCAATAAAGGAGCGTAAAGCTCCGTAACGCAACCCCATTGATTCCTATAGGGAAAGAAAATTTATGTTTACACCTAACACCCTAACCTAAACCCTGAGTCTAAACACCCTGCCGCCCCCAACATCGCCGCCACCTACATTATACTTATTAACCCCTAATCTGCCACCCCAATGTCGCCGCCACCTACCTACACTTATTAACCCCTAATCTGCCACCCCCAATGTCGTCACTACCTACCTAGATTTATTAATCCCTAATCTGCTGCCCCAACGTCGCCGCCACTATACTAAAGTTATTAACCCCTAAACCTAACCCTAAGTCTAACACCCCTAACTTTAATATAATTAAAATAAATCTAAATAAAAATTAATATCATTAACTAAATAATTCCTATTTAAAACTAAATACCTACCTATATAATAAAACCTAAGCCAGCTACAATATAACTAATAGTTACATTGTATCTAGCTTAGGTTTTATAATTATTTTACAGCTAAGTTTGTATTTATTTTGACTAGGTAGACTAGTTAGTAAATGGTTATTAACTATTTACTAGCTACCTAGCTAAAATAAATACAAATTTACCTGTAAAATAAAACCTAACCTGAGTTACACTAACGCCTAACCTTACACTACAATTAAATAAATTACATTAATTAAATACAATTAACTAAATTACAAAAAAAAACCCACTAAATTACACAATATAAAAAAGAAATGATCAAATATTTAAACTAATTACACCTAATCTAATAGCCCTATCAAAATAAAAAAAGCCCCCCTGAAAAAAAAAAAAAAAAAAAAAAAACCCTAGCCTACACTTAACTACCAAAGGGCCTTTTGGGGGGCATTGCCCCAAAGAAATCAGCTCTTTTACCTGTAAAAAAACAATACAAACAACCCTCAACAGTAAAACACACCACCCACACAACCCCCCAAATTAAAACCTATCTAAAAAAACTAAACTCCCCATTGCCCTGAAAAGTACATTTAGCTCTTTTTCCGCCCAAACCCTAAGCTAAAAATAAAACCCAGCCAATCAGCCAATCGGAATTAAAGGTGAAAAAAATACTATTGGCTGGTGCAATCAGCCAATAGGATTGAGCTTGCATTCTATTGGCTGATTGGAACAGCCAATAGAATGCAAGCTCAATCCTATTGGCTGATTGGATCAGCCAATAGGATTGAAGCTCAATCCTATTGGCTGATTGCATCAGCCAATAGGATTTTTTCACCTTTAATTCCGATTGGCTGATAGAATTCTATCAGCCAATCGGAATTCAAGGGACGCCATCTTGGATGACTTCACTTAAAGGAACCTTCATTCGAGAAGAGCCATCGGAAGAAGAAGTAACTATTTACTAACTAGTCTACCTAGTTAAAATAAATACAAACTTGCCTGTGAAATAAAAGTAAAACCTAAGATAGATACAATGTAACTATTAGTTATATTGTAGATAGTTTAGGGTTTATTTTATAGGTAAGTATTTTGTTTTAAATAGGAATTATTTAGTTAATGATAGTAATTTTTATTTAGATTGATTTTATTTATATTAAAATTAGGGGTGTTAGAATTAGATTTAGGGTTAGGGGTTAATAACTTTAGTATAGTGGCGGCGATGTTAGGGACAGCAGATTAGGGGTTAATAAAAGTAATGTAGGTTTCGGTGATGTTAGGGACAGCAGATTAGGGGTTAATAATATTTAACTAGTGTTTACGATGCGGGAGTGCGGCGGGTTTAGGGGTTTAATATGTTTATTATAGTGGCGGCGATGTCCGGAGTGGCAGATTAGGGGTTAATAATTGTATTTTAGTGTTTGCAATGCGGGAGGGCCTCGGTTTAGGGGTTAATAGGTAGTTTATGGGTGTTAGTGTACTTTTTAGCACTTTAGTTATGAGTTTTATGATACGGCATTGTAACATAAAACCCATAACTACTGACTTTCAGTTTACGGTACGGATCTACGTAGTTATGGGCTGTACCGCTCATTTTTTGGCCTCCCAGGCAAACTCGTAATACCGGCGCAAAGGAAGTCCCATTGAAAAAGGACTTTTTGAAAGCTGCGGTAGTTACGTTGCGTTACGGCCAAAAAAGTGTGCGGTGCAGCTAAACCTGCAAGACTCGTAATACCAGCAGTAGTCAAAAAGAGCCATAACGCAGCTTTTTCATCCATACCGTGAAACTCGTAGTCTAGCCATAAGTCTTCCTTGATGCAATCCACACCATTTTCAGCCCTCTTAGCAGGCATGATGTTTGAATCCTGATCCCTTAGTCACACTTAGCATATGCTGCTGAAAGAGTAATAACTTTTACTAGAAGAATTTTTGCTAATGGTATTTTTGCAAAACATTTTCCTTTTTTTATCCCTTTAAAACTAATTGCACAACAGTTCTACAGCTTATTGTAGATTTATAAAATATAATGGTATTCTACCACTCATCCTACTGCCCAAAGCTTATTAACCAATATGCATCCTCCCCATAACAAAGTAACCTAACTATGCTTTCCTGAATCCCCACTGCAAATTACCCTAACCTTCAAATTTTATATCTGAAGAAGTGTAGGAAACTATATGCATTTAAGTCATATGAGCCACACCATTACAATGAGATGCAGTTATTTTAAATTTTTTATGGTATCACTTCTTTGCACATTTTTAGGGGATCTATCAAAATTCTGACATATATATTTGGGAAGGATTTACTGTATGGTGTAAACAGGAAAAAATTTAAACTAAGGATTATCCTCAAAAAAACCCATCTCTCCACAAACCTGAACTACTCCAGTACTGCTTGGGTAAGCAAAACAAGGAAAAACCACAAGTTCGTTACACAAGATTTCTTCTTAAGTAGTACAGACATAACAAAACTTAAGTTTTCTTCTCTTACATTTATAGTAGAAAAGTTCTTATCCTTAATATCACAAACAGGGCTAACAGGTTCACCAGGACCCATTGCCTCTTGAAACATCATCAACAGCATACAATATTTGCCATCATAACAAAAGTCAACTCAGCAATCACTAACATGCTCTTATGTGAGGAAGAGGTAGGAAAAACATAAGCAGGAATGACTGGAAGGTGCAAGAATCTAAGAAGGGCCCCCCACCCCCCAAACAAATGTGTATTTGATATACATATATATTTAACAAAAAAAAAACAAATGTGAATAAGATTACATGTCTGCAAAAGGAGATACCCTGTGCCCACAGTCTGTGAGATGGTCTGACTGATATAGTGACACTGTTTAACCCACCAGTACTGTATATAGTGAGTAAGTGACACAGTCTGTAATCTGCCGGTGATATGGCTGACCTGACCCTACCCGCCCCAGTACTTTATAAAGTGACCACAGTAGTCTGTGACATGGTCCAGCGCCCCGTACTGTATATAGTTTTATTGTATAGTGACACTGTTTACCCCCATGCTGTAGTAACAAGGTTGGTAATTTGCTGGTTCCACAAACATACACACACGCATATACATGCATAAATACACACACAGTCACATACATACATACATACACACACACACATAAACACCAATGGGTAAAACAGAAACACTAACCCCTGTAGTCAGAGACAGAGACACTAGTGAATCATCACATCACAATCACATGATATCAGTGCAGGCAGTGGCAGGTCAACGTTTTTTTTTTTGTTGACATTTTTTTTTTTTTTTTTTAAGCTGGGCCCCCTCCCTCGGTGGCCCGGTTGCAGTTGCGACCTCTGAACCCCCTGTAGTTCTTCCCCTGACAGAAGCTGTTATGTTAGTATTGTAATAACTAGTAATAAAGATCATAAAATATGCAAGACTTTACAAATGGCTGTATCCACATATTGAGGCCTATGGAATAAGTGAAAAAAGATGTTGCTTTTATCCCATCCTTATTTTTCTTTACTCGTGAACTCCATAGCTTGGATATTTGTTCCCAGGAGTAATGGATCGTGGACTCTCAGCACCTGTATGAAAGAAAACATCATTTATCCTTACCTGATAAATTAATTTATTTCATGTTGGTGAGAGTCCATGAGACCCCACTCTGTTTATTTATTTTGGAGATTTTTTATTTCTGTTAGCATTTCTTTTTTCCATGCTCTTCTTATTTTGCGCATATTGCTTTTCCCTACCTCTTTGCTTGGCCATACATCAGACTAGTTTACCAGTGAGGTGGGAGGGGTTTTAGAAAGCTTTTGGGCTTTGGAAATTGTTGCTTCCTCCAAGTGGCAGGGAAGAGTAATTCCTAGAAGTTATGGATTGTGGACTCTCACCACCATGAAAGAAATGAGTTTATCGGGTAACCCTAAATTATGTTTTTGAACAACCCCCCCAAAGACCATATGTTATTAGTTCCTATTTGGTGCCTAAAGCCCACCTAAAAATAATATAAACATGATTGATGAAAACATTGTGACTATGTTTAGAGATTCACAAGGCATGTGTTATACTGATGCACGTGTTGTACTGATATGCCAATTCCAGAGATACAATAAGACAGTAAAGAAAAATATATTTGAATCAATACACTGATTTAGTTGCTGATTTATTATATATTATAAGATGAGGTTTCTGAAAATTATCTGCCGACTTAAAAGAAAAGGTCTATATTCTTATAGGACATGGTAATAGAACAGTAAATGTTATATTCACAGGTAGAAAACCTTTTACTCAAACTGCTTGGGGCCAGGTAATAGTTGCTGCTTTAAATAAATATAGATCATTTGCATTTTATAACACACACAAAAAATTAAAAAATTAACTAAAGACACAGGCAGAGAAGATAGCGACTTACAGGCTGGAGGGAAAAGTAATTTTTATAATTTTATTTAAAATTAATATTCATTAAAAAGTTTGGATTTCAGAATAAATTTGGCTTTTTGAATTCCAGATTTGGAGATTTGTACCTGTATGTGATTACCAGCAGGAATACAGCTGCAAAGCTAACAAAACTCTACCTGCTACCTATGTTTGCATTAATTAAGCCCCTTCTTAATACAATATAAGAACACTTTGCCCTGCCTGCTTTACTATCAATGAGTACATCAAAAACAGCAAACCATTTTTAAAAAAATGGGGTAACTAATACATAATTGTAGGTGTACTGTCCCTTTAAGGCTATATTGAATGCTACTTTTTAATCTTTAAATTCATAATCCAAAACAATCTATATTGTCATATAGAAGTTTGAGAACCCAAAGATAATTTTGACACTAAGGTTGCTTAGCACTAATTCTACAGGTAGCTAAGGTAAAGTAAGATCAGAGTGCGATTAATTTGCCTAATCCCAATGCCCCAAAGTAAAAGAATAGAGGTGGAACTTCTAGGCCAGTGTAGTTTGGGAATAAATCTATGGCACCAATATCCCTTTAAATGTAACATTCTCAAAATAAGTACAAAGGGAAGTTAAACTGTTGGCGCTTGGAATAATTGAAAGATCCAAGCTTACGTTTGTGTAATGTTGTTGTTTAGTAGCATAGACATATGGACCGTATGTGATCTGTTTACTTATCAACAGTGTCTGCTTTAGTGAAATGCAGTAATGAAGTGTTTTATGCAATATGTACTGAAGGGAACTAACGTACCAATGTGTCTGCACAGCTGCCCAACAGAAATAATCATTTTTCAGATAATTAGGTAATTAGGTATAATTAGATGAATAGATCAAGAATAGGCATAATTAACTCTTTGACTACTTTGAAATGGCTTAGCTGTTTATAGCCATAAGTATTTATTTTATCTTTGGAATCTGCATAACACTAAATGGCTAAATGGTACGTGATTGCGTTTGCAGCATAAAATAAATGCTCACTTGCTCTCAGTGGCTCTCATAAATCCGATTTTATGATATGACCTTTTGCAGGAATGACACAGAACACAGCCATCTGCAGCACATATCAAATCACCCTGTCTCCAGATAATTTAACATATAAATCCAGTGTTTCTTCAAGAAATAGGGTTTTCTAATGGGGGCCCACAATGCTACAGTGTATAAGTAACAAATATTCATTTAAATAAATAATACACCGGTAGTAAACCTAATGGTGCTGTTTCATAAAGTAACATGTTCCAGCTGCAATACATATGGTCATTAAGAGTATTTTCTGTACTCATAAAAAAAATCACAGTGATGTCCCAAGTGGGAGCAGCCTTAGGATCTATCACAAAGCTTAACAGCAGTTATGCTTTACTATCTCTGTTTCATGGCAAAGTGAATATTTTATGTTTTTATTATTATGTGATTAAGCTTTTAGTCTGTGTTTCCTTTTTTTTTTTTTGTGTGTGCGTGCATGTGTGTATGAGTATATGTGTGTATGTATATGGGTGTGCGTATGTGTGTATGTATATGGGTGTGCATATGTGTGCATGTATATGGGTGTGCGTATGTGTGTATGTATATGGGTGTGCGTCTATGTGTGTATGTATATGGGTGTGCGTATGTGTGTATGTATATGGGTGTGCGTATGTGTGTATGTATATGGGTGTGCGTATGTGTGTATGTATATGGGTGTGCGTCTATGTGTGTATGTATATGGGTGTGCATATGTGTGCATGTATATGGGTGTGCGTATGTGTGTATGTATATGGGTGTGCGTATGTGTGTATGTATATGGGTGTGCGTATGTGTGTATGTATATGGGTGTGCATATGTGTGCATGTATATGGGTGTGTGTATGTGTGTATGTATATGGGTGTGCGTATGTGTGTATGTATATGGGTGTGCGTATGTGTGTATGTATATGGGTGTGCGTCTATGTGTGTATGTATATGGGTGTGCGTCTATGTGTGTATGTATATGGGTGTGCATATGTGTGTATGCATATGGGTGTGCGTATGTGTGTATGTATATGGGTGTGCGTATGTGTGTATGTATATGGGTGTGCGTATGTGTGTATGTATATGGGTGTGGGTATATGTGTGTTTTTCTGTGTGTATATGTGTGTATGTATATGGGTGTGCGTATGTGTGTATGTATATGGGTGTGCGTATGTGTGTATGTATATCGGTGTGCGTATTTGTGTGTTTTTCTGTGTGTATATGTGTGTATGTATATGGGTGTGCGTATGTGTGTATGTATATGGGTGTGCGTATGTGTGTATGTATATGGTTGTATGTATATGGGTGTGCGTATATGTGTGTATGTATATGGGTGTGCGTATATGTGTGTATGTATATGGGTGTGCGTATATGTGTGTATGTATATGGGTGTGCGTATATGTGTGTTTTTCTGTGTGTATATGTGTGTATGTATATGGGTGTGCGTATGTGTGTATGTATATGGGTGTGCGTATGTGTGTATGTATATGGGTGTGCGTATGTGTGTATGTATATGGGTGTGCGTATGTGTGTATGTATATGGGTGTGCGTATGTGTGTATGTATATGGGGGTGCGTATGTGTGTATGTATATGGTTGTATGTATATGGGTGTGCGTATATGTGTGTATGTATATGGGTGTGCGTATATGTGTGTATGTATATGGGTGTGCGTATATGTGTGTTTTTCTGTGTGTATATGTGTGTATGTATATGGGTGTGCGTATGTGTGTATGTATATGGGTGTGCGTATGTGTGTATGTATATGGGTGTGCGTATGTGTGTATGTATATGGGTGTGCGTATGTGTGTATGTATATGGGGGTGCGTATGTGTGTATGTATATGGTTGTATGTATATGGGTGTGCGTATATGTGTGTATGTATATGGGTGTGCGTATATGTGTGTATGTATATGGGTGTGCGTATATGTGTGTTTTTCTGTGTGTATATGTGTGTATGTATATGGGTGTGCGTATGTGTGTATGTATATGGGTGTGCGTATGTGTGTATGTATATGGGTGTGCGTATGTGTGTATGTATATGGGTGTGCGTATGTGTGTATGTATATGGGTGTGCGTATGTGTGTATGTATATGGGGGTGCGTATGTGTGTATGTATATGGTTGTATGTATATGGGTGTGCGTATATGTGTGTATGTATATGGGTGTGCGTATATGTGTGTTTTTCTGTGTGTATATGTGTGTATGTATATGGGTGTGCGTATGTGTGTATGTATATGGGTGTGCGTATGTGTGTATGTATATGGGTGTACGTATGTGTGTATGTATATGGGTGTGCGTATATGTGTGTATCTATATGGGTGTGCGTATATGTGTGTATGTATATGGGTGTGCGTATATGTGTGTTTTTCTGTGTGTATATGTGTGTATGTATATGGGTGTGCGTATGTGTGTATGTATATGGGTGTGCGTATGTGTGTATGTATATGGGTGTGCGTATATGTGTGTATGTATATGGGTGTGCGTATATGTGTGTATGTATATGGTTGTGCGTATATGTGTGTATGTATATGGGTGTGCGTATATGTGTGTTTTTCTGTGTGTATATGTGTGTATGTATATGGGTGTGCGTATGTGTGTATGTATATGGGTGTGCGTATGTGTGTATGTATATGGGTGTGCGTATGTGTGTATGTATATGGGTGTGCGTATGTGTGTATGTATATGGGGGTGTGTATGTGTGTATGTATATGGGTGTGCGTATATGTGTATGTATATGGGTGTGTGTATGTGTGTATGTATATGGGTGTGCGTATGTGTGTATGTATATGGGTGTGCGTATGTGTGTATGTATATGGGGGTGTGTATGTGTGTATGTATATGGGTGTGCGTATATGTGTATGTATATTGGTGTGTGTATATGTGTGTTTTTCTGTGTGCGTATGTGTGTATGTATATGGGTGTGCGTATGTGTGTATGTATATGGGTGTGCGTATGTGTGTATGTATATGGGTGTGCGTATGTGTGTATGTATATGGGTGTGCGTATGTGTGTACTTTATTTCTGCAAAAGCAAGACAGACAATTGTTTCCTTCTTTGCTGTGCAGTATACAGTACTATTAAAGCCAGGGATGTCTGGAGGTTTGATACAGTGCTGCATATGTACTTCAGCTGGCTAGGGAGCTTAGGAGAACAGTGAGCTCTGTAGGGATGGAACAATAGAATAGTATCACACAACTCATAACAGGAAATGAAAACACAGGTAAATATATTCTTAGCTTTAACAGACTTAAAGGGACATGAAAACCATTTTTTTCCATCTATGAATCAGATAGAGCCTACATTTTTAAACATCTTTCCAATTTACTTCTATTAACAATTTTGCTACATTCTCTTTATATACCTTATTCAAGGAGCAGCAAATCACTATTGGGAGCTAGCTGAACACTTTGGTAGGCCAATGAAAAGAGGCATATATGTGCAATCACCAAACATCGGGTAGCTCCCAGCTCCAGATCCTTTCAAGATATGCTTTTAAACAAAGGGTACAAAGAGTTGTATCTGAATTATGAAAGTTTATTTTTAACTTTACTGTCCCTTTAATACAATACATTTATATTTTAAAAATACTTTGTGTCATTTTTGTCCCAATATTGTACTTTGTTTTGTATCTACACTGTCCCTTTAAGTCTTCATTCAAAGGACATTAAACAAAAAGTTTTCTGGTCCCAGATTCCCTAGAGAGGTAAAAAAAAAATCTGTAACCCGTAGAAGCTGCAAATCAAAAAGCTGGTACTGGTAATTTGCAGCCATTTGAAAAGTTAGGTAACAAATTTCCTCTTTGGTTTCTCTAGGGAGCATGGGGAAAAGCTGACATTTTACACAAAACCAATAGGTGTTTAATGTTCCTTTAATGTAAGATTCTCCTGGTCACTCCTAATAATCCATACGCTCCACTTGTCTATTACAGTTTCTCTCTTTCCGTCTCTTTAGATTTAAGCTCCCGCCTGAGAAGAGCCCTCATTTATCTCTTATCTATTTGTTTTCTTAATTGACGTTATATAATGATTTATAATGTAACCAATGCGCATTACCATTGTTCAGCACTGCAAATCCTGTTGGTACTTAGTAAATACAAAATAAGATTAATCATTTGTTGTCACCAGGGTGAGCACTGCTCTCATTAACTGATGCTGTTTGTTATAAAATTATTTATAATGTAACCTATGTGTATTTCCATTGTTTAGAAAATACAAAAAACTGTTAGTGCTTCTTAAACTATGAGGTGAGATTAACATATTATTTTCATTAGTGTTTCTATCAGAACATTTCTTAAAGGGACATTGTACACTAGATTTTTCTTTGCATAAATGTTTTGTAGATGATCCATTTATATAGCCCACCTGGGAATGTTTTTGTAACAATGTATATTTTTGTTTATTTTTTAACAACATTGTGGTGATTTTCAGACTCCAGACCAAGCCCCAAAATGTCAGATGTATACATGCGTTTACTGACTACTGCTGGCTCCTGTTTGTCTAATCTGTCTTTTCATATGCAGGGAAGGGGGAGGGGGGAGAGTGTCTGCTCTTTCTGGTTTCCCAGCCCCTTTTAGTGGGTGCTCCAGCCTAACCTCATAAACAGTGCTAAACTTGGAGCTTCTAAATAAGTTTTTGAAAAGTTTTATACTGGATTTTTCTATCATAATCTGTGCATATTCTTCTTTATAGTAGTGTCTATTACATGCTGTTATATGAAAATGTATATATACTCTCCCTTTAAGTTAGACGTGAGTAAGAAATATGCTCCATTGTTTTATATCAAGCTATTGTCTTTGCAAAGTTTGTTCTTAGTATTTGAATTAGGTTATTTATTTAACACATTTTGGTGCCAAATAACTTGAAGGGGCATTAAAGGGACACTGAACCCAATTTTTTTCTTTTGTGATTCAGAGGTAGGCTTTAGGAGTGCAGGTATTGTAATATAAGAACACTTTGCCCTGCCTGCTTTACTATCAATGAGTATATAAAAAACAGCAAACCATTTTTTAAAAAATGGGGTAACTAATAAACTAAAATAAATGCAAACGGGACGCCATTCTGCAATTTAAAAACTTCTTAAAGGGACAGCAAAGTTCAAACTAAACTTTAATTATTCAGATACAGCATGCAATTTTAAACAACATTAACACCTTAATGACGACTGACATGCTGTCTGTAGTGCTTTCAGGGCTGTAGCTCCATGAGTGTTGCTGATAGAGGCAAAACAGCGCTATTTCAGCCAGGCATAAGAAGCGAGACCTGCACTCCTACAGTTACTTCTGAATCCCAAAAGAAAAAAAAAATGCTTTCAGTGTCCCTTTAATAAGCCAGTTAGGAAAATATAAGTCAGCTAGGTGCATTTTAAGTGCTTTTATTTTAAAAATCCTCAATTTTAAGAGAAAAATTACATGAAAAGTGGATAAATAAATAATGAAAATGTTTTGCAAAGTTGTTCCATTACACATAACTAAACATTTTATATACAAATCTTAAAAGGACACTGAACCTAAATTTTTTATTTCGTGATTCAGATAGAGCATGCAATTTTAAGCAACTTTCTAATTTTTCTCCTATTATCAAATTTTCTTCGTTCTCTTGCTATCTTTATTTGAAAAAGAAGGCATCTAAGCTTTTTTCTTGGTTCAGAACTCTGGACAGCACTTTTTTATTGGTGGATGAATTTATCCACCAATCAGCAAGGACAACCCAGGTTGTTCAAGAAAAATGGGCCGGCATCTAAACTTACATTCTTGCATTTCAAATAAAGATACCAAGAGAATAAAGAAAATGTGATAATAAGAGTAAATTAGAAAGTTGCTTAAAATTTCACGCTCTATCTGAATCACAAAAGAAAACATTTGGGTTCAGTGTCCCTTTAAATGATAACAACGGCAAAATAGTGCATTTTATACTAACATTACGACTGTAATATTGGACTAAAGCCCAGATTGGATTCTCCAAATAAGGCAAATGGTCAGTAGAGTTTTTGCTATTCATAAACAATTGCAGTGAAAATTATGTTAATTTATTTTAAAAATGTTTAGACTTGGCTGGCATATTATTCAACAGCAACACAATAAAGATGTAATTACAAGGGTTTACTGTACCTTTAAAATTAATCTAAAAGTATAAAAGGAAAACACTTTAATATGTTAGAGCATTTTATTATTGCACAATTTCTTGAATAGAACAATGGGTGAGATTACATATGCGGCGCAGGCTTCAGCGCAAGTGCTGAAACCCGTGATGCCCGTAATTTCACCTCGCACATACACATTTCCTGGAGTCGCCAAAGACTTACGGCACTTTAAAAAATGCCGGCGCCTAAGAAAAAAATAAAATGTTAAATCTCCCGTAAAAGTCTAACCTGCCTCCCAAAAATAAACCTGACACGTAAAAACCCCTATCTCCGAAATTCCCCCACATCGCAACTAATAATAAAAGTATTAAACCCTAAACTGACAACCCCTCACAACGCAATATGCCTAATTAAACTATTAACACCTAATCCGCCATTCACCCATATCACAATCTACCTAATAAATGTATTATCCCCTAAACACGCCAACCCCAACATTGCAAACTACCTAATAAATGTATTAACCCCTAAACCGCTGAACTCTCACATCGCAAAGTAACTAACTTATTAACCCTTAAACCGCCAAGCACCCACATCACAATAAACCTAATTAATCTAATAACTCCTAAACCTCCAAACCCCCACAACGCGAATAACTAATTTAATTACTAAGCCTCCTAACCTAACACCCCATAAATTAACCACAAATTACATAAAATACAAAATTACAATTCAAATAAAAATCCTAACAGTACTTAAAAAAAAAAAACTAAGATTAAATTAATCTAAAATTATAAAAAGTAAAAAAGTCTAGCATTACAGAAAATAATAAACCAAATTATAAAAAATAAAAAAATTAAACCTAATTCCAATGAAAATAAAAAGCCCCCCCAAAAATAAAAACACCCCCTAATCTAATACTAAACAACCAATAGCCCTTAAAAGGGCTTTTTGTAGGTCATTGGCCTTAGTTAAACAGCTCTTTTACCTTTAAAAATTACAAATTCCCCTAACAGTAAAAATAAAGCCCCCAAAATAAAAACACTCCCTAATCTAAACTACAATAGCCCTTAAAAGGGCCTTTTGTAGGGCATTGCCCTAAGTTAAACAGCTTTTTAGCTTTAAAAAAAAAAATATCTATGTCCCCCCCTAACAGTAAAACCCCCCAAAATAAAAAAACTAACACTAAAAAACCGAAGCTACACATTGCCCCTAAAAGGGCATTTGTATGGGCCTTGCCCCTTAAAAGGGCATTCAGCTCTTTTACCGCCCAATAAAATCCCTTATCTAAAAAATAAAAAACAAACAAAAAAAATCCTAACCCCCAGATAGGTACACACTGTTCCTGAAGTCCGGCGGTGAAGTCTTCCAATCGGCGACATCTTTTAGACCTTTTCTATCTTCATCCAGGACCGCGGAACTGAAGACCGGCGACCGCAGGACTGAAGACCGGTGACAGCAAAACTGAAGACCAGCAACCGCAGAGCCATGGAGCATGGAGGATCCTCTTCGTACGATCGCCGCCGTACACTGAATATTTATATAGATTTGAACAGCCAATAGGATTTCAGTAGCTCTCATCCTATTGGCTGATTTGAATTTGAAGAATCAAATCAGCCAATAGGAATGTAAGTTACGCCATTTTTAAATGTGCAACTTGCATTCAGTATAAAGTGTACGGTGGTGATCGTACGAAGAGGATCCTCCCAGCGCCATGGCTCCGCGGTCGCCGGCCTGTTGTCCTAGATGAAGAGAGAAGAGGTCGCTGCAATGGAAGAAGATGTCGCCGTTTGGAAGAAGACTTCACGGCCGGACTTCAGGAACCGTGAGTACCTATCTGGGGGCTAGATTTAGCCTTTTTTTAATTTATTTTTTAGATTAGGGATTAAATGGGCACTTGTAAAAGAGCTGAATGCCCTTTTAAGGGCAATGCCCCTTTAGGGGCAATGGTTAGTTTAGGATTTTTTAGTGTTAGGTTTTTTTTTTGGGGTGGTTTGATGGGTGGGGGGTATTTACTGTTAGGGGGAACTTAGTTTTTTTTTTTTTAAAGGGACAGTCTAGGCCAAAATAAACTTTCATGATTCAGATAGAGCATGTAATTTTAAACAATTTTCCAATTTACTTTTATCACCAATTTTGCTTTGTTCTCTTGGTATTCTTAGTTGAAAGCTTAACCTAGGAGGTTCATATGCTAATTTCTTAGACCTTGAAGCCCACCTCTTTCAGAATGCATTTTAACAGTTTTTCACCACTAGAGGGTGTTAGTTCACATATTTCATATAGATAACACTGTGCTCGTGCACGTGAAGTAATCTGGGAGTAGGCATTGATTGGCTAGACTGCAAGTCTGTCAAAAGAACTGAAAAAAGGGGCAGTTTGCAGAGGCTTAGATACAAGATAATCACAGAGGTTAAAAGTATATTATTATAACTGTGTTGGTTATGCAAAACTGTGAAATGTGTAATAAAGGGATTATCTATCTTTTAAAACAATAAAAATTCTGGTGTAGACTGTCCCTTTAAATGTAAAAAGCTGTTTAATTTAGGGCAATGCCCTACAAAAGGCCCTTTTAAGGGCTATTGGTAGTTTAGTTTAGATTAGGGGGGTGTTTATTTTATTTTTATTTTTTTCATAGGGATTAGGTTTAATTTTTTTATTTTTGATAATTTGGTTTATTATTTTCTGTAATGTTAGACTTTTATTTTTTGTAATTTTAGATTAATTTAAATTTATTTTTTTATTTTTAAAATAATGTTAGGTTTTTTATTTTAATTGTAATTTAGTATTTTTAAATTTTAGGTAATTGGGGTTAATTTAGGAGGTGTTAGGTTAGGGGACTTAGTAATTTAATTAGTTATTGCATTGTGGGGGGTTGGCGGTTTAGGAGTTAATAGCTTAATTAGGTTAATTGCTTTGTGGGGGGTTGGCGGTTTAGGGGTTAATATACTTTATTAGGTTTACTGCGTTATGGGGGTTCGACGGATTAAGGGTTAATATACTTTATTAGAGTTTGCGATGTTGGTGAATTGAGTAGTAGGGGTTTATAGTTTAATTAGGCATATTGCGATGTGGGGGTTCAGCGGATTAGTAGCTAATATTCTTTATGAGTTATTGCGGTGGGGGATTGCGTTTGACAGGTAGATATTGCGCATGCATTAGGTGTTAGTTTATATTTTCAGGGAGTTACGGGAGTTGCTCACATTTTCAGCGTAAGGCTTGCTGCGTCTGTCTATGTGTGGCAAGGTGAATATGGAGTAAAATGTCCCCATTTTCACCGCATAAGTCCTTGTGCTGAATATGTGATACCAAATTAATGAATCACCGATCATGGATATGCACACAATTGGCTGAAAATAGCTAAACACTATGCTATGATGTAAACATGTGGAAAAATGTGTGTTTAACGTGTCAAAGGTAAAATGTTATTCATAATTAAATAGTGGATTTATACGTGGTTCCTGTCCATGAACCTAAAGGCTGAAGTACAAGTCCCAGATTAAGCTCAAGGAAACAAAGATAGCAGTTATATATCCAGGCAAAAGTTTCCTTTTTATATCAATCAACTAAGTCTTAGAAAGCATGAATGTTCATGGTTATTTATGTTGAAAAAGCTTCCAATATTAGTATTTGCACAAACGATGTTAAAGCTGTAGTAAGCATGAAATGCAGCATACAAATGTTCGTTAATGAACGCTGATTTAGAGCAGAGGCTGTCGGTGTGCTGTAAATAACAGCATGTACAGTTAGTAATGATGTATCAGAAGAGTTGCAATTTCAAAGGAAACAACCAACGGCTTTAATGTTGACGATTCTTCCCCATATTAGCTGCACACAACGGTAAGGAATAACTCCGCTCACATACCTAGGTGCTGGGGTTGTAGCAAGGAATGTTTGTCATCCGGAATCCTCATGGAGCAACTGGAATTATGTATAAACTGTGCAAACAGTATCAACCTCTCCAACAAGCCGCACACAGCATGCGTGACGTCACTTGATTAAGCCTACACGTGTTTCATCCCCTCTAAGCTTTACAGTGGTATTTTGGATTTAGTTCAAGTGCAATACTTGACTCCCCACTTGTAAACGAGCACAAGGAGTGCAAAAATAACACCCCCCTGTGCTATTCATTAAAACTACAGGGTGCGCTAAAAAGTTTCAGCTGTGTTAAGATTCTTTGGGTAAAATTTTTAACTATCCACTTGTAATACCAGATTGTGCGTTGTACTTAGAGTTATACTGAGCACAATATAACATACCTTGTGCTATTGATTGCTCCACTTGTAAACTAGCCCTGTTTAACTGACGGCTAGATTACGAGTTGTGCGTTATGAGTGAAAAAGCAGCGTTATGGCTCTTTTTCACTACCGCTGGTATTACCAGTCATGTAGGTATAGGTGTACCGCACACCTTTTTGGCCGTAAAGCAATGTAACTACCACACATTTCAAAAAGTCTTTTTTAAATGGGACTTCCATAGCCCCGGTATTACGAGTTTTGCCTGGGAGGCCAAAAAGTGAGCGGTACACCCTATACCGACAAGAATCGTACCGCCTTCTAAAGTCAGTAGTTATGGGTTTTGCGCTACAAAGCTGTAGCATTAAACTCATAACTAAAGTGTTACAAAGTACACTAACACCCATAAACTACCTATTAACCCCTAAACCGAGGCCCTCCCACATCGCCGCCACTATAATAAACATATTAACCCCTAAACCGCTGCACTCCTGCATCGCAAACACTAGTTAAATATTATTAACCCCTAATCTGCCACCCCCAACGTCACCGCCACCACTATACTAAAGTTATTAACCCTTAAACCTAACCCTAAGTCTAACCCTAACATCCTTAACTTTAATAAAATTAAAATAAATCTAAATAAAAATTACTATCATTAACTAAATAATTCCTATTTAAAACTAAATACTTACCTGTAAAATAATCCCTAAGATAGCTACAATATAACTAATAGTTACATTGTAGCTAGCTTAGGTTTTATTTTTATTTCACAGGTAAGTTTGCATTTATTTTAACTAGGTAGACTAGTTAGTAAATAGTTATTAACTATTTACTAACTACCTAGTTAAAATAAATACAAATTTACCTGTAAAATAAAACCTAACCTGTCTTACACTAACACCTAACATTACACTACAATTAAATAAATTACATTAATTAAATACAATTAACTAAATTACAAAAAAAAATAAACACTAAATTACACAAAATAAAAAAAGAAATTATCAAATATTTAAACTAATTACACCTAATCTATTAGCCCTATCAAAATAAAAAAGCCACCCCCCCAAAATAAAAATACCCTAGCCTAAACTAAACTGCCAATAGCCCTTAAAAGGGTAAAAGGGCCTTTTGCAGAGCATTGCCCCAAAGAAATCAGCTCTTTCACCTGTAAAAAAATATATATAAACAACCCCCCAACAGTAAAACCCACCACCCACACAACCAAACCCCCCAAATAAAATCCTATCTAAAAAACCTAAGCTCCCCATTGCCCTGAAAAGAGCATTTGGATGGGCATTTCCCTTAAAAGGGCATTTAGCTCTTTTTCAGTGCCCAAACCCCTAATCTAAAAATAAAACCCACCCAATAAACCCTTAAAAAAACCTAACACTAACCCCTGAAGATCCACTTACAGTTTTTAAAGACCAGACATCCATCCTCATGAAGCCGGGAGAAGTCTTCATCCAAGTGGGCAGAAGTCCTCAACGAAGCTGGGAGAAGTCTTCATCCAAGTGGCAACAAGTCGTCCTCTAGGTGGGCAGAAGTCTTCATCCAGACGGCATCTTCTATCTTCATCCTTCCGCTGCGGAGCGGCTCCATCTTCAAGACAAAAGGCCCGGAGCATCCTCTTCTTTCGCTGGATCTTGAAGAATGAATTTTCCTTTAAATGATGTCATCCAAGATGGCGTCCCTTGAATTCCGATTGGCTGATAGAATTCTATCAGCCAATCGGAATTAAAGGTGAAAAAATCCTATTGGCTGATGCAATCAGCCAATAGGATTGAGCTCACATTCTATTGGCTGGTTGGAACAGCCAATAGAATGCAAGATCAATCCTATTGGGATTGTGGAGACGCTCATGTTATTTTAAATTGCCTGACACTAGTTTACTGTTTGTTGCTCAGAATTTTAGCCTCTTTAGCTATAGTTAACTACGTTACATAGTCTGGGTTGTGCCAAGACTTTTATAGCACAGGGCTATACTGTGGAGTTTACTTTACTTTGCCAGCCATCCAAGTGAAATTATTTAATTAAATATATTAGTATTCTATTTCATTTTAATCGAGTTATTCCGTTACTTACATGGTATATACGATCCACAACAGGATCCATAGCATAATTGATTAAACATAACTAACCTGTCATACTACGATAAATATATATATTTTTTTATATATATAGGAAATGATCTAGGGGAGCAGAGAACACACACTAAGAAGCATTGTATACTGGAGCAATTTACTGCTGTCATCTGGAGCCCGACACACTTTAACAGTATTTACTACCTGACTGTTACTATGTTGCAAAAGTAGGAAACAAATTGTTGCCTAATTCACATTCACAAACACTAGATGTCTGGTTTTCCTTCTCCAGTAATTTATTAGAGCCAAGACAATTGCAGCTCCATGGCAAACATTTAAAGGGTTAGGTATTTTCCTGTGCACATTTAATGAACGATGATACTGAGGAGCTATGGGAGCACATAGTAATCTGCTTATTAACTTTGCAACTATTGAGTGAAGTTGAGTTTACAAACGAATAATATTTATATGATACATTTGTACAATTATATACATAAGCAAGGCTAACAATTGTCGCAATATACTTATAAATATATCATTAAATAAAAAAAATATTAATTTTTTTTACTTTGAAATATAACCACATTACTTGTTAGAAGTTTTGAGTTAACTCTTCTTATACTCTAAGCTACTGTATATTTTTACACTGTGCTCCCACAATGATAGGGTTAAGCTTGTATTGATATGCTATTAGTTCCTAAACTAACCTATTAATATACTAATATGCTATGAAGCGGAGATATTATCAGCTTCATAGATTATAAATCAAATGTTTTGGATATCGTAATACATTAGGCTCTATTTATCAAGGTCTGGCAGACCTTATCCGACACTGCGGATCAGGTCCGCCAGACATTGCTGAATACGGTGAGCAATACGCTCGCCGTATTCAGCATTGCACCAGCAGCTCACAAGAGCTGCTGGTGCAATGCCGCCCCATGCAGACTCGCGGCCAATCGGCCGCCAGCAGGGGGGTGTCAATCAACCCGATCGTACTCGATCGGGTTGATTTCCGGCGATGTGTGTCCGCCTGCTCAGAGCAGGCGGACAGGTTATGGAGCAGTGGTCTTTGTGACCGCTGCTTCATAACTACTGTTTCTGGCGAGCCTGCAGGCTCACCAGAAACACGGGGCATCAAGCTCCATTCGGAGCTTGATACATATGCCCCAATGAGTTATTATAAAACTCAAAAGTAAACACCAACAGTACCCGATGGTTGATAGCACACACACTCCAATGGCTGTCTTATATACTCAAGTGAGACTAATTTGCTGATCATCATAAGCAACTTTATTTTGCATATAAGGGGATTTTATTTATTGTCAATACTCAAAAGCCAGATTTTTTTTTTCTTTCCAATAAAACCCCTATTACCTATCAATTATCACACAGGACTAATGTTCAGTGTCGTTTTTAATGTTGTGTATGTTACTCATTTTAGCTTAGACCATTAAAAGTTATATTTTATTCGTTTGGAATTTCACTGCCCATCGGTCAGGGCCTAGAGTGCTATTTGTGCATACTTCTCTAGGTTTTGGTGCACTTCTTCAATGCACCATCCCCTATAGTGTGTTAAAATAATGATGTCTGATCCCTTTAAATTGATTTTTATTTATTTTTCTATTTCTAAATTATATAGAAAAGGAAGGAACTATGGGAAATAGGCATCTGTGGGGACCTAGATACAAACTGTGTTTGCTATAGGAAGAACATAAATGACAATATAGTAGTTTTTTTTTGTAAACAAATTGAATTTATGAGGTGGGATAAATACAGGCTAAGGCTCAGGTAGCACAAAGATCTGGACATGGTTACTGTATTTGTTATTACTTGAATGTAATGTCATCACCAGATGCTTCTCTTGTAAATGTATTATTCATGATTGTGAATGGAAATGTGACTCATTTTCTGGCAGCAACTGTATAGCTGCAAAACAGATTCTCTCATAAGTCAAATGCCTAATTAATAAGAAGGTAGCTGATATCAACAAAGCTTCAGTACGAGAATAGGGGGATACACTGCTCTTTACAGAATGCATGTACGGCAACTTACTATATCATAAACATTGTATATTCAAAGCTTATATAACTAAACGCAGTGGGTGCTGTCAGTTTACTATATTACCAAAATTCACTACATATTCCCTGGCAGTTGTATTCCCCCCTCCCCTCTATCTCTCTTCCTCCCCTTTTCTTCTTAAACACTAAATAGTGGGTTGTGCTTGCCCAATGCATCCTACAATTGCAAAAACTAATTCAATATCCTGCACATGTTGTGCATGAAATAGCTGGCATAGGCAATTTGCAGGTTTTTGAAAACCCAGGTAACAGATTTTGTTTTAAGCCTCTCAAGGGAGTGAGGGAACAAGTACAGCGTTTACACAAAAGTAAGAGTTGATTAAAATCCCTTTAAGTCAGTTATATTTTAGATACCACTAGAGTGCAGTATAACCTTATGGTTAATGAGGGCAATACTGCACTCCAGATATATGATCAATGTGTATATATATATATATATATATATATATATATATATATATATATATATATGGCAAACACTTTCTTCTAGGGATTTTATGCAACAGAAGACAATCTGGTTTCAGTTTTCAAAGCATTTTTTTCACACACAAAGATGACTTTAAAAACAGCATACAGTTTGTCCACAGAAAAAACAAAGTCATTCTTTACATTATTGTTTGTAACAGCAAATAAACATGGCAAAAATGATTTGTATTTTAAGTTTTACCACATAGCACAGCACACCAGTTCTCCTGACTGGTTAAACTCTACTTAGCATTAGAAAGGCTTTAAAACCTAGGAGCAGTAATAGTGAGCTACACCTGGGTTTAATTGGCTCTTACAGCTGTTGTGAGTATTGACCAACCCCGCTCCAAACCAGGGACCAAAACACATTTTATATTTCACGCTAAAAAACACTAACACTTCCCTGGGGTTTCTAAGCAAAATGGTAAAGTGTAATTTATTAACCTTGGTCTAATATGTACTCCCTCTATCACCAAACCAGATGTTCTGTCACAATCTATGTATATTGAAAGAGAGAGAAAGAAAAAGTACTGATACCAGCTAAAAGCACATACATGACTAATAGTACTCAAAGAAGCTACAGATGAATTAGTTCTAAATCCCATTAAAAACCTGTGGAATGCCCTAAAGAGAGCTGTAAGCAGGAGATCACTTTACAATTTTAAAGAACCTGAACTTATTTGCAAAGCAGAGTGGGTGAAATTCCGATTATCCTTGTATGTGAAGGTATAATCTAGATTTTATTAAAGACACAGAGACGAGTATTTTTATGCATTA
Source organism: Bombina bombina (assembly GCF_027579735.1). Taxonomy (NCBI): domain Eukaryota; kingdom Metazoa; phylum Chordata; class Amphibia; order Anura; family Bombinatoridae; genus Bombina; species Bombina bombina. The sequence continues at coordinate 590,437,782 of NC_069504.1, forward strand.
CTCTTTCTTTACTACTCAATGCAGCCTTTTAAAGAACAAGATATATAAGATAATATAACATACACATAATAAGAACATAACAAAGACTTATTATAGTGAGAAAAAACAGCAAATCAGCGCAGAGCATAGACTATAAACAGAGCACCCAATTAACATACTTCCTCTTTCTAATTGATGCTCAAAAGGAATAAAATATTAAACATCATAAGAAAACCAAAAAGTCCGAAACAACAGAGGGTAATAAACGCCAACTTCTTGTAGAACTGATGGACGAAATTCCATGGGATGTTGAATTTGATAGAAGGTAACGTAGATGTCCAGGGTTCAGTGGATGAAGGTTGAGATTTCTGAATTGACGGGAAGAATCCAGAAGATGAGAAAGGATTGGATTCACATGGATACTGTTAAAAAATATAAGAATTAGTAACACATAATGACGGTTATAAGGGTGGGAAAAAACACCATTATCTATGTGAGGAGGGAAAATACTCGTCTCTGTGTCTTTAATAAAATCTAGATTATACCTTCACATACTAGGATAATCGGAATTTTATTACAAGACCAGAGACTCCTATTTTTATGCAAGTTTAAAGTAGTTAGGAGAATAAATTAAGCGAGGCATGTTGAATGGGTCTGAAATAAAATTGTTTGAAAATGGAATCTGAAGACCAGTCTGCAGCATTTAAAATCTGTTGAAGAGGAGCTGCTTTCAAAAAGGCTTTCGAAGCAGCGGAACCTCTGACAGAATGAGCTGTAAAAGAAATGTTGATACCGGCCTCTTTCATGACCCATTTAACCCACCTAGCGATAGAGGTAGAAGTGATAGGAGCATAGGGAGGAACAAAAGAAATAAGCAGTTGATTATGGATAGGTTTCCTAAATATCAGAGTTCTAGATTCATATGACTTTAAGCATTCGACCACACACAAAGAGGGTTCAGAAGACAGGTAAGGATAAAAGATGGAAGTAGATAAAGTTTTTGTTCTGCGAGAAAGAAAGAAGGTGACTCCTTCAGGGGAGAAACGTTTAGAGTTCCAATCTAAGGCTTTTACATCAGATACCCTTCTGAAAGAAATAAGGCATAGAAGGGTAGCGAGTTTAGCGGAAAGTTGTTTTAGAGTCAACAAGTTATTATCTGGCCAGGATTTGAAAAGAGAGAAAACTAGGTCTACATCCCAGAAAAATTCGTGTTTGGGAACAGGAGGACGTTTTAATCTAATGGCTTTAAGAACTCTACAAACTAAAGGGTGTTTACCGATAGGTGAATTATTGATTAGATTATGTCTGGCAGAGATAGCCGATCTATGGACATTAATTGTTCTGTAAGCAAGGCCTGAGTCAAAGAGGTGTGACAGATAATTAATGATTTCGGTTAAATCCGAAGAAATGGGATCGAAATCCCTTCGCAAGCACCAGCTAGACCATTTTGACCATGCGGCAAAATAACATCTGCGGGTACCTGGAGCCCAAGAGTCTTGAATGAGGGATCTAGCTCTCTCCGAAAGGCCTCGGAGAGACCAGGGTCCCCTGAAATTGTCCAGGCTATCAGAAAAAGAGAGCCTTGGAGAATTAGATTGTGAAATTCGCCCTCCGGATTGACTAATAGGTGAGGAAGTGGAGGAAGAAGAATTGGAAGATTGATGGACATCTCCAGGAGGGAGGGATACCAAGACTGGGTTGGCCAAAGGGGAGTCACTATAGTTAGGCATAGGAGATCCCTGCGGACTGTTGAAATTGTCCTCGGGATCATTGAGAATGGAGGGAAGGCATAAGCTTTCTTGGGGGGCCATGGTTGCAGGAAAGCATCTATGGCCGCAGCTTCCGGATCTGGACGCCAGCTGAAGTATGGGTAAATCTGGAAGTTGGTCCTGGATACAAAAAGATCCAGGGAAAAGGGACCTCTGAGAGATTGAAGGAGTAAAAACATTTTCCTGTCTAATTTCCAATCGCTCGAATCTGTCAGATGACGAGATCCCCAATCTGCAGCTGTATTTGATAGACCTGGAATATATTCCGCTTTGATAGAAATATTCCTGTCTAAACAAAGGTGAATAAATTCCTTGGTAATGTTGGACAAATTCCTTGATTTGGTGCCTCCTAAACGATTGAGATATCGTACTGCTGAAATATTGTCCATGCGAAGGAGAATAGAAACTGGAGAAGAAAAATTGGCAAAACTTTTGACTGCAAACGAGCCAGCCAATAATTCCAAACAATTGATATGGAAACATTTCTCCTCCAATGTCCATTTGCCACCGGTGATGGAAGGACCGCAGCGTGCACCCCAGCCTGAAAGACTGGCATCGGATTCTATAATGAAGTCCGGAGTTCTGCCAAATATGGCTCTCCCATTCCAGGCTTCTAAATGAGAGAGCCATCAAGACAATTCTTCTTTGGCTTCTAGGGACAAAGGAATCAAATGAGAATAAGAAAAACCTTTCCTCAAATGAAGGATCTTTAGTCTCTGAAGTTCTCGGTAATGTAATGGGGCAGGAAAAATAGCCTGAATAGAGGATGATAGTAACCCTACTATTCTGGCTATGGTTCTGATGGGAACTAAATCTTTGGATAAAGTTTTGGTAATTTCCTTCTTGATATTCTTTACCTTGTCTGAAGGAAGACTCAGAGTAGAGAGTATTGAATTGATTTTGAAGCCTAAGAAAATCAAAGACTTTGTGGGTAAGATAACTGATTTCTGTTTGTTCACAATAAAACCTAAGGATTCTAATAAAGAAATTGTGGTAAAAAGATGATTCTGAAGGGAATGAAAATCTTGGTCCATAATCAAAATATCGTCCAAATAAATTATTAGACTAATTCCTCGGAGTCTCAACCAGGCCACTACAGGTTTCAGTAGCTTGGTGAAAATCCAAGGAGCAGAGGACAGACCAAAGGGAAGGCAAGTGAAATTCCAAAGCTGGTCTTCCCAACGGAAAGTCAAGAATTTCCAATGTTCTTGGGCGATTGGAACGGTTAGATAGGCGTCTGTGAGATCCAATCGAACCAACCAATCGTTTCCTCTTAGACATTCTCTTAATAAGTGAATACCTTCCATTTTGAAATGATGGTAAACTACAAAGGTATTTAACGTTTTTAGGTTTATGACTGGTCTGTATTGATTGTTTTTCTTTTTTACCAAAAACAGATTGCTTAGGTAATAATCTTGAGGTTGGGAGACTGGAAGAATTGCTTTTTTGGAGAAGAGAGAAGAAATTTCTCTCTTGACCAAAAGAGAGTCCTCTTGAGAAAACTGAATTGGATGGGGAAGACAGACTTGAATTGGGGGAGATATGAATTCTATGAGAATACCTGATACAGTTTGTAAAACCCAAGGGTCTGAAGTAATTGAAGCCCAATTTTGAGTAAACAGGGCGAGTCTGCCTCCAATTTTTTCTGGGAAAAAAAGGACATAGGGAAGAAATGAAGAACTTACCTGGAGCTTGTCTAGCTCTGGCTCTGGTCCTAAAACCTCTCTGAGTCCAGGGGCGACCTCTTGTCGGAAAAAAGGAGGAAGTGGATGGTTCAGAATAACCTCTTTGGAATTGAGATTGAAACTGGTGTTGGTATTGTGATTGTTGGGGATAGTAATGAGACCTGGATAAGAAGGATTGGCGGCCGGGAAAGCGGCCTCTGCCTCTCCCGGCCCTGTCGGAGAAACCCTGGTTAGGGTAGAAAATTTTCTTAACAGATGTTTTCACTTTATTTAAGTTAGAGAAAGTATTGACGTATTGGCTTAAGTCCTTTAAGTAAGAGTCTCCAAACAAAAGACCCTTGTTGTCTGAAGCGATATTACTTGAGGAAAAGTCAGAAATTTTTGGATCTATTTTCCTCAAGATGTTACGTCTTCTTTCTCCAGACATTGCGCAATTCGTGTTCCCAATAAAACACAGAAGTCTTTGTACCCATTCTCTGACCACATAGGGATCCAAAGGGCAATTTTCGGCTACGCCTTGTTCAGATAATTCGAATAATTTAGTGAGGGGACCAACTGAATCTAAAAGTTTATCTTGGCAAATTTTCCAGGATCTATCTATTCCTTTTTTCAATTTATATCCTGGGGAACCAAGAAATTTTAAAATTTTGGGGTCAACTTCAGGTGTGATGGAAGCATTCTTTGGTAACAGGGGACGAGGACATTCAGCTTTCATTTTGTTGCGGGTTTGCTTTTTTAGGGGTTTACGTAATTGGTGGTCAATGAATTTAGCTAAATCCAGGGGGGACACCACTCGGCGGACCGGGGATGGTGTAAGTCGTCTGGTTTAAACCTAGGGTTACCCAAACAATCTAAAAAGTCCTCTTCGTCCTCACTGTATTCAAAAGATTTTTTAGCTTTCTTTTTCGTTTTTTTAGCGGCCGGGGAGCCATTGAAATTGTCTGAATTAATATCAGTGTATTCGTCACCATCTGATTCTTCAGAATCTGAAGATGGATTATCAATATTATTTTTTGACTTAAATTTTAATTTTTTGCATACATGAGTATCCCCTGTTTGGTTACCCTCAGGGTGCAGGGTTCTACTAACAGCGGTTTTTCTTCCTTTGCTGTGAGGAATATTAGTCTCAGTTAAAAGTTGGCGAGACTTTTCAATAAGTTTTTTGCTTGCTTTATAGGCAATAGATGGGTTCTTTCTTTTTAAAGATATTTTTCTTTGTTTCTCTCCCATCAAAGAGGTCATTTTGTTAAATAAATTATTCATAGAGGAATCAATCATAGATTGTACTGTATGTAAGGTCAAGGGAGGTGATTTAGATTGAGTTTCAGACATTGTTTATAATGTTTTATCAAAAAATAATGTGAGGTAAAATTAAATATTAAATTAGTTGATTATCAAATCTCCCTTATCAGAAAAATTTTATGTATAAAACTTGAAATATATATAGTTGAAAGAGTCTGGTAAAACAGACTATTGAGAGAGTAAACAAAATATTTTCTGAGGTAAAAACTGTTTGATTCAATTAGTTAGCTAAAACGATTAATACAGAATTTGTAATAAATATAACTGCAATGTATTATAAATGCCAGAAGATGACAACATAAGCTGAGGAGAAAACACTCAATGTTAAAAATGTGAGAAATGTCAGGACCGAGTGGAAAAGACACAAAGTTACCACTCGGTTAACAGCAGAGATACAGCTGACAGGAGGCAGGGTTATTACGTCAGCGGTAATGGGCGGTAAGGGGACGGCCCACAAAATGGCGATCGGACTGAGAGGAGAAAAAACATGCAGGAGGGGGGAAAACACTGTGCGAACAATGGAGCAGCAAAGCGGAACAGAATGTCAGTAGGTGACAAAGATAAAGGTACAATAGAGTCACAAAACTTAAAATATATGAAAAGTCAAAACCGGAAGAAAAAATACATATATTGGGATAAACAAAGGAGTTATAGTTACAAAACGAAATAAACAGAAAACAGAAAAAATGTTAAAGGGGATAAAAAATATCTATATAGACAATAATGATAACGTTTTTATTATTATTATTATTATGACTGCACTACTTATCTGAGTGAGCAGCAAAAAGAAAGAGGAAGTATGTTAATTGGGTGCTCTGTTTATAGTCTATGCTCTGCGCTGATTGGCTGTTTTTTCTCACTATAATAAGTCTTTGTTATGTTCTTATGTGTATGTTATATTATCTTATATATCTTGTTCTTTAAAAGGCTGCATTGAGTAGTAAAGAAAGAGTAATGCATAAAAATAGGAGTCTCTGGTCTTGTAATAAAATTCCAAAGTCAAGATGTGCAAAGTTAATAGAGACTTATTCACATAGACTTGCTGCTGTAATACATATAGAAAGTGCTTCCACAAAAAGTCTGACATTTACTTAATTGTTATTTCTGTCTTTACATCTGCAATTTCAAAAGATGTGTAGACTTTTATATCTACTTTATAAAATAACTGACCTCAGGACCTCCTGAATATAAAAATGTTTGTTAAGGGACTTCCGGTGGGCGGCGTACCAATATGGCAGCAATGCACTGAAGCTCTGATACAACTAGTGAGTAAAAGACCCTATTGCAGCCAAAAGACTCTGCCATCCACGCCTCTCTTGACAGCTTTGTGTCCGAGAACTATAGTGGATAGAGAAACGACCATCTTCTCTCTCATGGAAGGCATTTTGAAGAAGATCAAAGAGAAGAGATCAGAAGTAAGTGGGAATGCACAAACTCGCTATGCACAGACCCCCTGATACTGTTCCAATGAACATCGCTATCCTACCTGAAGATAACCAGGTACAGAATGTACTTTCTGCCCTAAAAACCCTTCTTTTTCCAGCATTCACTAGACTGGAAACAGCCATGCAACACCTGTTGATTGAGACGCAGGCTCCTAAGTCGCCATCTTCATTGGCTGAATGCCATTATTTCCCGGAGGCTCGGCATCGAGGAGATGCTGGCCCGGCTGAGACACAGACACTTGCGAGACAAGAGCAGGACAAACAAGAATTGGAAACTGCTGCAGGATCAACTATTGCCTTCGGTAAGCAAGCAACAGAAAGCTCACATCGTGAAACCACGACTAATCATGGGGGACGGCACTTATGGCAGAGAGACGGAGACCTGCAAAAAGTGGATATGGCTTCACCCTCCCTACATAGGCGACTCCAATACTGTCAGCTTACCCTAGTGCATGAGGGACTTTTGCTGAGGACGGCTATCCTAGCCTCAGATACGGATCTCACCCCAGGTTTAGTAGAGATGTCTTTTGGCAATGCTTCCTATTTTGCAATGGCAGCAAAATGCTACTATCGCTCTCTGGGACATAATTCTATCTCTTTACCCCATGGGGGCATTGGCTGAACTAACTGATTGGTCCCTTACATTGTTCGCTGGGCCACAGCTCCTTCGTGTGTGCTCCTGGGGCTGGCAGATGATTAGCCCATTTCAGCTGTTTGAAGCCAACGGACCAGCGCTACCGGAGCACAGCAAAGCTAAGATATTGGTGGTAATCTTTTAAGGCAAATCACTCTGACAAAGGCGTTAGGCCACCATAGTGCTACTATACTTGTTCTGTTATGGTTTTGTATTGACTCACTCTTGGCCACTTGTTCCGTTTTATATCATCTTTTTGTGTTGCTACAAGAGACACTGTGGGAGACTACAGGAACAAAACTTGCCACACCTTGTAAAGACTCTTGGAACTGCATATTATTGTGTAAGATGTGTACCGACTGAGCTGGGGTTTCATTCCGTAGCAGGTTAACTCTCACAGGGATCATAAATTGAAAACTGTCTCCTTACTCTGTAGATATCCTAACGCAGCCATCTGTCACACAGAGCGCTGAGACTCAGTAAAGTACATCACAATGTTGAACTTAATCTATGTCAAATCACATACAGCCCTGCAAAATGTTTATTACAGGCAGGTAGGGGTAATATTGCGATACTAGTATATCTTTTCAGGTTTATCAGTTCTTCACCTGGTTCTCTTTGGTTCACATTTGTGCGCTCTTTTTCCCATTCTCCCCCTCATAATAATATGCTTTGTATGCAATCTTATTTTTTATTTATTGTAATTTGTTGCACTCCACTACTCTAGGTGTGCTGAGCTACTAAAACCTCTCGCATATACTGCTGTCTTAAGCATATTGACTAGTAGATGTCATGAGAATGGGGGGAAAAACTGAACTCTCTGTTTTACACAGTCTGTCCATAGCTCCACTCTTATTCTAATGGACAATCAGCCTTTTCACAACTATTGCCCTATAAATCATATCATACTCAGCACCTACAGCAAACAATCCAGCATTTGAGGGTTGATACCCCAAGTAATGCTGGGGTTTCATAACTAAATACACACCACTATCTCCTAGAATATCACTACTCTACCTATCATTAGATCAAGGTGGCACAGATGTCTCCCTTTAATCACCATCCCAGAATTCTACTTTTAATCTCAGACTATAATCTATAAACCCTGAATGGGGCATCTGGATAACTCACAAAATAAGAATACTAGGACACCCCTAATCTACATATCATTGTGTATCACGTTCTGAATAATACTCCCACGATTGTGTATTCCAATGTAGATCTAAAACTCTCTGAAAACAACTGTTCTCAATATGCATTAAGTGCAATTAAGATAGGAGAAGGTACTAGCTGTAGTTTTTTTAGTTTACCATGGCTTAATATAATTATGTTTGGTTATAGTTCCAGCTATGTATACAGACATTTTATACAGGTCGATCAATGAAAACCTGCTATCTCATGGACTGACCTGCGAGACACGCAGAAACGTGATTTATACGATTGTATACATTTGCTGTGTTCCCCCATCCTTTGCCACTCTGCCCCTCTCTCTCCCCTGACTTCCTTCCCCTCCCCCCCTTATCCTCTTTCCCCTGATTTATGTCTGTCTGTCTGTCTGTTTGTTTGTTTGTTTGTTTGTTTGTTTGTTTGTTTGTTAATAATGTTAAAAGCCCCAATATAGTGGTGCAAATCCTTGACTATTAGAGCACCGGTTGACATGTATGCTACTGTAGGAAATCGCAATTTCTTGTATTGTCTTATTTCCATTTTTGGCTCACCCTGCGAGGTGGGCGGATTATGCAATTTGTAACTTTGCACCCTTTATTGGTCATAAATAAAAGTTTAAAAAAAAAATGTTTGTTAAGAATCAAAGTTGAACCACTGTTATCTGCTTCCTTATACTCATTGGGCTAGATTTATTGAATCTCATTAGGATGCCAAGAAGCCTCATAGTTCAGGTAAGATTATGTTAAAAATCCATAGAGGCTCATTTCACCTATCTTTTCCTGTGTTTTATCAGTGGGTGTTCATGCAATTAGCATATATAGTTGTCTTAATTGCCCCAATACATGATATCTTGCACAGCAAATGAGAACCACTAGCAACATGGAGAAGCAACAATTACAAATGCAACACTTGGGAAACATGATTGTAAAGTGGGTTTTGTAATTTTTTGTAACTGTACAATATTTGCATGTCTGTTTTATTTGGGTCAAAGGTATATGAAACCCAAGGTTTTTCTTTCAAGATTCAGATTTCATTGTATAGTGCAAGTGTGGTTTATATTAGATTACCTGTTCAAATTAATATAACATGGTCCAACGTTAGTAAACAGAAAACGTCATTGGAGACATGTGGTTTGACAAAACCGGAACTGGAAGTGACGTATCTTCCAGAACCGGGTAGGTGTTATCAATATAGGAGAGTCACGGTGGTATTACTGAGCACATTAAGTTATTGTGATTGTGAAGTATGTATGTGTATAGCACTTAGAGATTGTTACATGAGGCAATACGATAGCTCAGTCTAATATGACATTCAATGATTGTATTTGGTATGCACGATTTGTAAATAATTACCGGAAGTACTTGATTAACTTCCGGGTTCGGCCACATGGTATTAGCGATAATTTGATTTGAATTTGCTGTCATTTGTAAAGGATATTTATCTACACAGAACTAGCAGGTTGACCTACGGAGGGCGGATTCACATTGAATAATAAAGTTTGAGAAGAGCCCCCATTTACTTGGACTTACAGGACATCTCCTTCCTTTCTGTCCCTGGACAATTGTCACGGACTGTTGGGATTTTGTGTTATTGATTGACAAAGAAAAGGCTTATTTCAGCAGATTACCAGTGTCGACTATCACACATTTTACTACATATATACTGAAGAGGTTTTTTGGAACAGAGGTGAATATGTCAGAGGGGATCAGAGGTAGAGGATGCAACAGTTCAAGTGAAGCAAGCCCAATTAGGCACTGTGTCATTTACTAATGAAGATGCAGCTCGGATTCTATTTGCACCTATTTTGCGTACAGTAAGTGAGACCCCCACAAATTTATATTTCTCTCTATTAAAATTGAAAAAGAGGGAGGTAGATCTGTCATTACATGGCAGTTATATTTCTGAATACTATCGTACTAACCAGATACCTAGAGGGTTCAGAGTTAGGAATGTACCAACGTTTGGTAGAGATAATAATGAATTTAAGAGAAAGTGGTGTAACATTCTTAATAAATGTTCATTTGATCTTATGTTATTGGTGGTAGAGGAGGTGACATCTTTATTGCAATTAGTGAGAACTGAGATTAGAACTTTTGAAGAATCACACAAACAAACACTTATAGAAGATACTAGGGAAGATTGGATACATAAACTAGGTACGCAAATTGACACATACAAAAACGAACTGATTGTGTTTAAAAACAGAAAACTTGATACTGTGAAATCTGATTACGACAAGGGGAGAGTATATAGGTGGCTGACGAACAGTAACGAGGGACGACCCCAAAGAAGGAATAGAGCCAGATGGGTGACTTTTGATACAGTTGACTCTAGTGGGGCAGATTCCACTGATACAGAGAGGGAAACCAATACGGTGAGATTTGATAGCCCTGAAACGCAATCGTAGAACTGACACTGATAATAGATCTTTTTTAGGGGTTCAGACCCGATCACGAGGGAGAGGAGGTGGAAACAACCTTTTCTCAGGTCGCTGAAGGGTCGGCCATAGACCTCCATGCAGGTAATGGAGCAAACAGACATTATCATAAATTTGAGCTCACATACCCTTAATGAGCATGAGAGGAGCCTACTTAACAAAGGGCTTTCCTTTGTTCCAAATAAAAGGGTTAGTGAGCTTGATTTTATGATTGATATGCACAGATTCACCAGACAATTAAAGGTGAGAGAATTTTTTCAACACCACGAGACAACAGTTGGTAGAGGTTTTCACATTTCAGGACGTGAATACAAATTTGAGCCCCAAAATTGTAGTCCTAGTATTAAAACATTTGTTCGAATGGTACAAGAACATGAACTAGAGAGATTTCCATTAGTAAAATGGAAGGACAACTTGACTAGGGATCAACGTGAAGCGATTCAAAGTCTACGAAATGACAACACTATAGTAATCCGCCCTGCGGATAAGGGCGGTGCTATAGTGCTGTTAGACTATGCTGATTACTGTGAGGACATCCTGTCACAACTACAGGATCCTAACACGTATTAAAAGTTGACCTTTGACCCGACAGATAAATTCAAAAAGCAATTGCAGGACCTGGTGGACTCAGGAGTATCACATGGGTATTTAACGGAATCACTGGGTAAGCAGATGGTTACTGCTTCCCCGGTGATTCCAATGTTATACACGATACCCAAGATACACAAGTCACTGAGTAAACCACTGGGCCGTCCGATTGTGTCTGCACGTGACTCATTACTACAGCCGATAGCACAGTATGTTGATTTTTTACTCCAACTGGTGGTGCAGGACACTAAAGCCTTTCTGCTTGATTCTAGTGAATTGTTGAGATTACTTAGAGGGGTACAGATAGAGAAAGAGGACTTACTGGTAGTATTAGACATTAACAGTCTGTATACCATTATCCCCCACCGAGTGGGTCTAGATACTATGAGGGAACAATTGGTGACCTCAGACAAGTATGTCGCCCCCCTATTGAATTTCTGGTAGACCTGGCAGAATTCTGTCTGTCAAAAAACTACTTCAAGTTCAAAAAGTTGTTTTTTCTACAAATAGCAGGCACGGTGATCGGGTCGAATATGGCCCCATCGTATGCCAATCTTTTTATGGCAGGCTTTGAAAATCGCCACCTTTGGAGCATTGATGTACCTCAAATTATTTTTTACAAGAGGTACATCGATGACATTTTTTGATTTGGAGAGGTGACACTGACAGTTTACATCATTGGTTTCAAGGATTCAATAACACAGACACGATGGCCAAGAAACTTAATCATCCACATGGTAGTAAGGTATATATGATCAACCATCCACTAACATGCACCACGATGTTTGTCGTGAATTTGATCATTTGTCAGTGTGGACTACATTATGTGGGCAAGACCCAAGGCACCATACGGGAAAGGATGGCCAACCATCGAGCGGCCATCAGGGCAGCATTGAAGAAAGGTGAATCGGATCAACCAGTGGCACGCCACTGGTTGACAGCAAAACACTCTGTAGCTGCAATCAAGCTGATCCTGATTGATCATATTCCCAGACAAACAAGAGGAGGTGACAGGAACAAACTATTACTAAGACGGGAAGCACAATGGATGTTCCGGTTGGGGACTATACACCCAAAAGGACTGAACTCTCCACCTGATTATGGTGCCCTCATGTAGAATGATATTGAGGAGTAAGAAGGCTGTGGTCCTTTTTGTGTACCAGTGGTGTTTGACACCAGTAGGTTGTGGAAGGGGACCACGATGTGCATCCTCCTGCCGGTGGGTAGGGGTCTGCACAAGTGTGGTTGCTGGAGTTTGAAGGGGATGGTGTGGATCTGTAAAGGTTCATACCACCACCCTGTCTCTCTGCCCGAGACCTGCATGACGGTTTTGTCATCACACCTGAGGCACAGGGGGTAACCAGGATAAAAAACAAGGAAAGAGGCGCCGTATGTGTGAATCCATAACAACCAGCATCAAAAAAAGGACAAGTGCAGGGTACTCACAATATAGGAAGGCACTCCTATATTATTACAGGGGGTAACCATAAGCGCTCATATCACAACGAACACTCAGAATGTTAAGTGTTAAGATGGAAGTGAGATGTGGGTGGTAAAGCAATTGAATGTGTGCAAGAGTAACATGTACTACTATGTAATAATATGTATTACTATGTAGTAATGTGCAAAACAGTAAATATTGGAGTAGGTAACAGACATGTATTGGGAATTAGAGATCCACAATGTTGAGATTGTGTGAAGATTAGACTGTCTGTATAACAAACACGAGCTGATATAAGCCTTACTTGTCTATCTATTGTCCATCTGTTGTTAATTCTTTTTATGCTTTTATTTTCTCACTGTGGTTGCATCATTAACACAAAATTTCATTGTATAGTGCAAGTTTGGTTTATAATAGATTACCTGTTCAAATCAATATAACATGGTCCAACGTTAGTTAACAGAAAACGTCATTTGAGACATGTGGTTTGACAAAACCGGAACCGGAAGTGACGTATCTTCCGGAACCGGGTAGGTGTTATCAAAATAGGAGAGTCACGGTGGTATTACTGAGCAGATTAAGTTATTGTGATTGTGAAGTATGTATGTGTATAGCCCTTAGAGATGAGGCAATACGATATCTCAGGCTAATATGACATTCAATGATTGTATTTGTAAATAATTACCGGAAGTACTTGATTAATTTCCGGGTTCGGCCACATGGTATTAGCGATAATTTGACACCGTGAAAATGTACAATTATGGTTAAGTTATTAGAATGATTGGGATACTATGATTTGGTATAAGGTGGGCACTCTAATGATGTTTTGCCAGTTAAGAATAACAAGTATAGTATTTAATTTTCACAATTGTGTAAACACACACAGGAAGTGGTTGGTTTGTGAACTTCTGGGTGACATTAGAGGAACCGGAAATGATGTAATGTTGTCGCCTTTTTTTAGCAGGATGTGGGAGGTTACTTTGTATTTGTTTGCTTATTTAAGGTGGCGTGTTAGTGTACACTTTATGTTCTGAAGAAGGGGAGGTTTACTCCCCGAAACGTCAATAAATTTGACCCTGTCTTGATGAAATCCTGTTTGGTTGCTGTCATTTGTGAAGGCTATATATATATATATATATATATATATATTTGGCAAACACTTTCTTCTAGGGATTTTATGCAACAGGAGACAATCCGGTTTCAGTTTTCAAGCATTTTTTTCACACACAAAGATGACTTTAAAAACAGCATACAGTTTGTCCACAGAAAAAACAAAGTCATTCTTTACATTATTGTTTGTAACAGCAAATAAACATGGCAAAAATGATTTGTATTTTAAGTTTTACCACACAGCACAGCACACCAGTTCTCCTGACTGGTTAAACTCTACTTAGCATTAGAAAGGCTTCCCCTTTAAAACCCAGGAGCAGTAATAGTGAGCCACACCTGGGTTTAATTGGCTGTTACAGCTGTTGCGAGTATTGACCAACCCCGCTCCAAATCAGGGACCAAAACACATTTTATATTTCACGCTAAAAAACACTAACACTTCCCTGGGGTTTCTAAGCAAAATGGTAAAGTGTAATTTATTAACCTTGGTCTAATATGTACTCCCTCTATCACCAAACCAGATGTTCTGTCACAATCTATGTATATTGAAAGAGAGAGAAAAAGTACTGATACCAGCTAAAAGCACATACATGACTAATAGTACTCAAAGAAGCTACAGATGAATTAGTTCTAAATCCCATTAAAACCTGTGGAATGCCCTAAAGAGAGCTGTAAGCAGGAGATCACTTTACAATTTTAAAGAACCTGAACTTATTTGCAAAGCAGAGTGGGGTGAAATTCCAAAGTCAAGATGTGCAAAGTTAATAGAGACTTATTCACATAGACTTGCTGCTGTAATAAATACAGAAGGTGCTTCCACAAAATATTAGTTGGGTAGGGTGTTCAGACTTGTGTGTAGTAGTTTTTTTTATTTAAAATGTTCCTAATAATTAACTATTACATTTTTTTCCTCTGGCTTTATGTTTGTTGGATGGTCAAATTACATATAGAAAAAGTCTGACATTTACTTAATTGTTATTTCTGTCTTTACATCTGCAATTTCAAAAGATGTGTAGACTTTTATATCTACTGTATAAAATAACTGACCTCGGGACCTCCTGAATATAAAAATGTTTGTTAAGAATCAAAGTTGAACCACTGTTATCTGCTTCCTTATACTCATTGGGCTAGATTTATTGAATCTCATTAGGATGCCAAGCAGTCTCATAGTTCAGGTAAGATTATGTTCAAAATCCATAGAGGCTCATTTTACCTATCTTTCCCTGTGTTTTATCAGTGGGTTTTCATGTAATTAGCATATATAGTTGTCCTACGTGCCCCAATACATGATATCTTGCACAGCAAATGAGAACCACTAGCAACGTGGAAAAGCAATAATTACAAATGCAACACTTGGGAAACATGATTGTAAAGTGGGTTTTGTAAATGTTTGTAACTGTAAAATATTTGCATGTCTGTTTTACTAGGGTCAAAGGTATATGAAACCCAAGGTTTTTCTTTCAAGATTCAGACAGAGCATGTGATTTTAAACAACATTCTAATTTACTTCTATTATCAATTGTTCTTTTGGTATCATTTGTTGAAAAGCAGGGATGTAAGCTCAGGAGCCTACCCATGCCCGAAGCACTATATGGCAGCAGTTTTGCAAGAATGTTTTGTAAGAACACTTGCTGGAAACATTCACTCATATACTCATTTTGTGAAAGCAAAAAAAAATCCCTGTTTTTGTCACAAATTCACATTCATAACAAAATGAATGCAAAATGAATACTGAGCCTTATGTGTTTAACTGGTTCCCTCTTTTGTAAAAATGCCTAATATCTTCTTATTCCTTTTTGCTGCCTTTTGTCTCTATAACAAACTACATTATTCAATTACTTCTTCTCCCTCTCCACCTGCACTGTTCATTAGCCCATCTCTCTTAAACTCACCTTACTTTTGTACTCACGAATTTTACCTATTCCTAAACACTCTCTCTCCCCCTGCACCTTGTCTCATAAGCAGTCTCATTACTGCAAATCTGTATCTCATCTCATGTCACTCTCCCTCTTGCTTTTACTAACTGCTGGTGACATCTCCCCTAATCCTCGTCCCCAAACAACTGCCTAGCCGTGCACATCCATGTATAGCATCCCACAGACTCAAAAAACAAAACTCTGCCAACCTCACTCACATTCCTCTTGCATCAAAAGCCACTACCACTTTCACTTGTGCACTCTGGAACTCTCGCTCTGTTTGCAACAAAGTCACTTCTATACATGACCTCTTTATCTCCCACTCCCTCAACCTTCTTGCCTAACAGAAACCTGGCTCTCTCCCCTAGACACAGCATCCACTGCTGCTCTGTCACATGGAGGTCTCCACTTCAGCCACACTCCTAGTTCTGGTAATAGACAAGGAGGTGGTGTAGGTATTTTACTTTCCTCTCGTTGCACCTTTCAACAAATACATCCCATCTCTTCCCTCACATTTTCCTCATTTGAAACCCACATGATTCGCTTATTTTCTCCTCTTTCTATACGTGTTGCAGTCATATACTGTCCTCCTGGCTCCTCAACTCAATTTCTAGATCACTTGGCTGCCTGGCTACCTAATTTCCTTTCCTCAGACACCCCTTCCCTCATTATTGGTGACTTCAACATCCCTCTTGACAATCCCACTGCCTCCTCTGCAAAACAACTTCTGCAACTCACTTTCTCTTTCGGTTTGTCACAATGGACTGATTCTCCCACTCACAAAGATGGTCACTCCCTTGACCTGATCTTTAGCTATCGATGCACTCTCAAACTTCACAAACTCCCCCTTTCCTCTTTCTGACCACCATCTCCTTAATTGCAACATATCATCCCTCCCTACAACTCTCCCTCCTTCTGCTCCTCACACCAAACTTCACAGAAGCATTATGTCATTAGATCAACAACAGCTTTATAATTCCCTCAAACCTCTCCTCTCATCCTTCTCCTCCATTTCCTGCCCTGACCAATCTATCTGCCACTATAATTCCACCCTTACATCCGTCCTTGACAATCTCGCCCCTCTTACCATAGCTCAGAAATCAAACACTCATCCTCAGCCCTGGCATACTCCTCTGACACGATACCTATGCAGATGTTCCCGTACTGCTGAGCGGCACTGGAGAAAATTTACAAATTTTTCTTGAACTCCCACTACTCTGCCCTTAATTTCCATAAGCAACACTACTTCTCTACTCTTATCTCTAATCCTTCTTCAAACCCAAAACGTTTGTTCTCCACTTTCAATACTCTTCTCCACCCTCCCCCACCTCCTAATACAACTTCTCTGTCAGCTCAAGACTTTGCCAACCACTTCAATAACAAAATCGACTCTATCAGAAATGAAATCAGCTCTCAACATAATTCCATTCTCTCACCCCCTCAAATGCTCTCAATCACACACAACCCACATAACCTTAAACTTAGCTCATTCTCCCCTGTTACTGAGGAAGAAGTTTCAGCACTTATACTGTGCTCTCACCTCACTACCTGTCCCCTCACAGCTACTCCCCTCCCTCTCTGCCACCCTTACCCCTATACTCACACACACTTTCAACCTCTCCCTCAGCACCGGTATATTTTCCTCATCGCTGAAACATGCATTGGTCACACCTATCCTCAAAAAACCTTCCCTTGATCCTACCTCCCCATCCAACTACCGCCCTATTTCCCTCCTCCCTCTTGCATCAAAGCTTCTCGAAAAATTAGCTTATGCACGCCTATCCCATTTCCTTACAATAAACTCCCTCCTTGACCCATTGCAATCTGGATTTCGTCTCAATCACTCCACAGAGACAGCAATTGTTAAGGTTACCAACGACCTACTTACAGCAAAATCAAAAGGCCACTTCTCTCTGCTTATCCTCCTTGATCTGTCCGCAGCCTTTGACACTGTTGACCACCCTCTTTTGCTCCAAACCCTCCAATCCTTCGGCATCTATGACACGGCCCTCTTGTGGCTCTCTTCCTACCTGTCAAACCGTACCTTTAGTGTAGCCTTCTCTGGGGCCTCCTCTGCCCCGTCAGCACTTTCTGTTGGAGTACCGCAAGGCTCTGTCCTCGGTCCCCTTCTCTTCTCAATCTACACGTCATCACTAGGTTCCCTAATAAAGTCCCATGGTTTACAATATCATTTGTATGCCGATGACACCCAAATCTACATCTCTGCACCAGACCTATCTCCTTCCTTGCTAACCCGTGTCACTAACTGTCTTTCTCACATCTCTAACTGGATGTCCTCTCACTACCTCAAGCTAAATCTTTCCAAAACTGAGCTCCTTATTTCCCCCCTTCTTCTAAACTCTCCACCCCCAATCTCTCTACAACTGTTGACAACTCCATCATTACCCCTACCCCACATGCCCGATGTCTTGGGGTCACATTTGACTCAGATCTTTCTTTCACTCCTCACATTCAGTCATTGGCTAAAGCCTGCCGCTTCCACCTTAAAAACATCTCTAAAATTAGACACTTCCTTACACAAGACACAATTAAGATTTGAATCAACTCTCTCATTCTTTCCCGCCTTGATTACTGCAACTCTGTCCTCTCTGGTCTCCCCACCTGCCACCTAGCTCCTTTACAATCCATAATGAATGCCTCTGCCAGACTTATCTTCCTTACACGTCGCTCTTCATCTGCTGCACCTCTCTGACAATCCCTTCACTGGCTTCCTCTTGAATCTAGGATCAAACACAAAATTCTCATTCTGACATACAAGCCCTCAACTGCACTGCTCCCCCCTATATCTCAGACTTTGTCTCCAGATACTCTCCCTCCCGTCCCCTTCGCTCTGCTCACAACCTCCTACTCTCCTCCTCTCTTGTCACCTCATTACACTTCCGTTTGCAAGACTTCTCCAGACTGGCTCCCATCTTGTGGAACTCTCTGCCTCGCTCCACAAGACTCTCTTCTAGTTTTAAAAGCTTCAAGTGTTCCCTAAAGACTCTACTTTTCAGGGATGCATACAACCTACGCTAACCTTTCTTTATACCAGTTCCTCTCCTCTATTGCTATCCCCTGAACCCCCTTAGCATGTAAGCCTAAGAGTCCAGCTGTTTGTAGATCACCTTCTTAAGAGCTGACTACAACAGTGCAACTTTTGGCAGGGCCCTCTACCCATTTGATCCCTATAATTGTTTTGTTGTACTTCGCCTTTGTTTATAGCGCTGCGGAATCTGTTGGCACTCTACAAATAACCCATAATAATAATAAATAATAAGAATGCACAAGCGTATTCTACAACAAAACAAGCAAAATATATTGTAAGTACAAGCACCTAGATTATGAGTTTTGTGTTAGAGGCTATGCACTGCTAACAAGCAGTTTATGCTCACCGCTCACTTACAGACAGGGCTGGTATTACGGGTTTTTACAAACCCGGCGTTAACCGCAAAAAAGTGATCGTAGAGCAAAATTTTGCCCCACATCTCACCTCAATACCAGCGCTGCTTACGTTAGCGGTGAGCTGGCTGAACGTGCTCCTGCACGATTTCCCCATAGGAATCAATGGGGGAGAGCTGGCTGAAAAAAAATCTAACACCTGCAAAAAAGCAGCGTTTAGTGCCTAACGCAGCCCCATTGATTCCTATGGGGAAAATACATTTATGTCTACACCTAACACCCTAACATGAACCCCAAGTCTAAACACCCCTAATCTTACACTTATTTACCCCTAATCTGCTGCCCCCAACATCGCCGCCACCTACATTATATTTATTAACCCCTAATCTGCCGCCCCCAATGTTGCCGCAACCTACCTACACTTATTAACCCCTAATCTGCCGCCCCCAACGTCACCGCCACTATATTAAAGTTATTAACCCCTAAACCTAAGACTAACCCTAACCCTAACACCCCCTAACTTAAATATAATTGAAATAAATCTAAATAAAATTACTATCATTAACTAAATTATTCCTATTAAAAACTAAATACTTACCTATAAAATAAACCCTAAGCTAGCTACAATATAACTAATAGTTACATTGTATCTAGCTTAGGGTTTATTTTTATTTTACAGGCAAGTTTGTATTTATTTTAACTAGGTACAATAGTTACTAAATAGTTATTAACTATTTAATAACTACCTAGCTAAAATAAAGACAAAAGTACTGTAAAATAAAACCTAACCTAAGTTACAATTACACCTAACACTACCACTATAATTAAATTAATTCCCTAAATTAAATAAAATAATCTAAAGCACAAAAAAACAAACACTAAATTACAGAAAATAATAAAAAATTTACAAGATTTTTAAACTAATTACACCTAATCTAATCCCCCTAACAAAATAAAAAAGCCCCACCAAAATAAAAAAGAAAGGGTATGCAATTTTAAATAACACTCAGCTAGATTACGAGTTTTGAGCGCTATAGGGAAATTAACGAACGCATTATTCGTTATGCGTTATTTAATCCCCTATAACGCTGCCATTACAAGTTTTTTAAATCCCGGCTTGTGCGTGCGATATGAGGTTTTTAAGCTCCATACCGCACCAAAAACAAGCGCTGTTTTGACGTGCTTGTGCACGCTTTCCCCATAGACATCAATGGGGAGAGCGGGTCAGAAAAAAAACCTAACACCTGCGATCGCGGAAAGAAAAGCTCCGTAACGCAGCCCCATTGATGTCTATGTGGAAAAAGAAAATAACGTTTAAGCCTTACACCCTAACATAAACCCCACGTCTAAACACCCCTGATCTGCTTCCCCCGACATCACCGACGCCTGTCTACAGTTATTAACCCCTAATCTGCCGCTCTCGATATCGCCACCACTATACTAAAGTTATTAACCCCTATTCCGCCGCACCCCAATATTGCCGCCACTATATTAAAGTTATTAACCCCTATTCCGCCGCTCCCCGACATCGCCGCTACTAAATAAAGTTATTAACCCCTAAACCTCTGGCCTACCAAATCACTACCACTAAATAAACCTATTAACCCCTAAACCGCCAGCCCCCCACATCGCAATAACCTAAATTAAAACAAAACAGAGAACAAAAATGTCAGTGTAGTATAAAGTGGGCATGTTGGAGCCAAGGGCCGTTACCAAATGCAACTTGCAGAGTGAGTGCAGTATTATACAGTTCATACAGTTCATGTATAGTGTTTTTAAGTATGCTTGTACACACACAGCTGGGGGCATATGCAGGCTAAGTCCCAAATTGAGCTGATGGATATGACGGTAAAACAGTTGTAGGACTCCAAATAGGCTTTAGAGGCAAAGATGACAGCAACCCCTCTTCTTTAACTCAGAGGTCCGCTATTCGATCTCCAACCCCTGGTTATGGAGTCGTGCCTGCCTCCCACAATAAAAAGCCGAAACAACAAGGAACATAAGTGTTACCATACTCTCCTCCTTGGCTTGTCATGCATGCGATCAAACCAGCGAGTGTATCCTTGCGTGTACTTAGCTGCAGTGACTTCTTCCTTACAGCTTCAAACTCCAACTCTGCACAACCCTGCTCCATGTCACACTCGACAACTCCTCCTCCAGGTGTGTCATCTTTGTATAGGACAGCCCAGACTTGCTTAGGACTATAGCGTAAGAATGGAGTCCAAGTATGCCATAAGTAATGAAATAAAAGTTCCCAAAGAGTGTCCAAGCAGGAAAAGATGATGCCAATGGATACGAGGATATTAAAACATCAAAAAATCTTTATTTATTCCATATAAAAAATTATAATAGCAGACAAAAAATGTGTGTGCTAAGACGTCTGACCGGTTTCGGCCAAATAGACCGTAGTCATGCCAAGTTATCTACGTGATAATGGCACATACTTTGTCCAAGTTGGAACAAATAGACTGGGAGCCTGATTACAGCTGGATTACGATAGATGTTGTATCATTGTACTCTACAATACGTCATGTGTTTGGGCTCCAGGCTGTGAAATTCTTTTTGGACAAGCATACTAGCCTAATTCAAGAACATAAGGACTTTGTAATTAGAACTATTGAGTTCTTGTTACAACACAATTATTTTAAGTTTGCTGATGTTTACTATCTCCAGAGACGTGGAACCGCGATGGGGGCCAAATTTGCCCCCTCCTTTGCCAACCTCTTTATGGGGTTGTGGGAGTGGTTCCACATCTATGGAGATAGAAACAGGTTCTATAATTGTATCATTAAATATATGAGGTTCATCAACGATTTGTTGATTATCTTGTCCTCTGGGCAGTCACAAGCTCAGGAATTTGTGGATTATGCCAACGATAATGAAGTTGGCCTCAAATTTACCTTTGAATGGCACAATATGGCCATTAATTATTTGGATGTCACTTTAACTACAGACCATGAATCTAAGCAAATAATCTCCTCTCTCTATAGGAAACCCATCTCATGGAACACCCTTTTGCATGCTAACAGTAGTCATCCCCAGCATGTATTCAGATGGATTGCTAAGGGTCAATTTATGTGGATTAAACGCAACTGTTCCCTGGATGATGATTTCTATAGAGAAAGTGAGGAACTGAGACAACACCTGCTAGTCAGAAACTACCCAGAAAAGGTAGTTAACAGAGCTTATTGGGAAGTGAACAAAATGAACAGGTCTGAATTGTTCTGTTCTAAAGATAAATCCAAAAGAGAGACCAACTGCAAACCCACTTTAGTGATGGCATACTCTAATCAGTACCATCAAGTATGCAATGTCATAAGGAGAAATATACCTATCTTACGAGGAGATAAAATCTTACGTGAGGTTATCAACGATGGCTGTAATTTTGTATACAAGAAAAATCTGACTCTAGGGAACTTATTGTCTCCTAGCTTACTAAAGGAAGAAGAACACAAGAGCTCTTGCTTGCACTTTTAGAGCACTTTTAAGTGTGGATCTTGTGACCACATTAATGTGTCATCTACGTTTGTCTCAGCCACTAGTGCAGAAAGCTTTGAGACCAAAGGATGTGTTAAGTGTGGTAACAGGTTTATAGTATACCTGGTGGAGTGCACCACGTGCTGCAGACAATACGTAGGTAGAACTACGAGGGAAGTAGGGACACGTATCAAGGAGCATCTGTCCTACATTTCTAATGACAGAGCAGTATCAGCTCTATCCAAACATTTTCTAGAGGTCCATAGTGGAGCAGTTGAGTCCTTCAGGTGGCAGGCAATCGAGTAGATAGTTAACCCACCAAGAGGGTGACAAATTTCATATACTATCTAGCCAAGAAATATAACAAGCTTGGTTGCCTGCTACCTGTGAGATTCAACTCAGAATTTGATATAATAAATTACTGGCACAGATAATAGGGTGATCAAAGTGCTGGCTGTATATATAGGGATATTTAATTCACCTTGGGTTGGGTGACTGCATTATCATTACCATCACTTTTCACTTTATGTCAGTATTCTCTATGTATATATTCCCTAGCACATCTATAATTACATCTTTTGCACCCTATGTACCGGTGTTCCTGTTAGCTCCTAAAAATTGTCTGTATTATTGTCATTAAGTTCCCCTTAATAGGAGGATATATAATTGGGTCCTACATTATTTTTTATGTATTATAATAAGACACGTTCTAGTGACATCTATGTATGTCCTTATATTTACTGTATCCTTCCTCAGTGTGGCCCCCTATATCAAGGATGCTTTAACATCTTTTTAGATATCCTTACTATATTAGTGTTGAGTGGTAACCACAAAAGATTACCTTTTTCTAAAGCATTTTCTGTGCTTTTATGGGGCCAAACCAATATATTTGTCCCCTATTATCCAGTTTTAGTAGCAACTATCAGCTATACCTCTATTTGACATTAAGATTCGTTCTGACCATCAGTTTTAAGATATTTTATAAATACTCCTTGGAGATTAAATAATTCCTTTATATTTGTTCTGTTTAGTTGTTAACATCTATGTTTGTATATCTGCATATGTTCTATTTTCTCCCTAAAAATGATTAATGGGTTAATAGTCATATAGGCATTTAGTATTAGCACGGTCAGCTCTGTGGTCAGGTAGAAGTTATTAGCTTAAATACATATAGAACTCAGGTCTCAGCATATTAACATTTATATATGTTTTGATATTTTTTGACACTAGTTAAATATCCACACTATTTTGTAACGAGTTATCAGCATTAGGGGTATAGGTAGAGAAACGCAATCGATCTTATACTTCTAAATATGCTATGTTTACTGCATGTCTAATAACTGGTGCGGCCGAGTTGAACCTATATATACTTTTATCATCAAGGGTTAAAGATTGTGTGTATATCTTCTAGTACCTCCTATGGGAGGAGTTTAGAGCCTTTAAATAGGTTACACATGTCATTATGTTTTATGTCTATGACTACGGTCTATTTGGCCGAAACCGGTCAGACGTCTTAGCACACATATTTTTTATATGGAATAAAGATTTTTTTTATGTATTAATATCCTTGTATCCTCTGGCATCATCTATTCCTGATTGGACACTCTTTGGGAACTTTTTATTTCAACCTAAATTAAACTATTAACCCCTACACCTAAACCTAACCCTAAACCTAACCCTAACTCCCCCTAACTTTAACATAATTAAAATAGATCTAAATTAAATTTACAATTATTAACTAAATAAAACCTATTTAAAACTAAATACAGTACATACTTACCTGTAAAATAAAACCTAAGCTAGCTACAATATAACTAATAGTTATATTGTAGCTAGCTTAGGTTTTATTTTTATTTCACAGGTAAGTTTGTATTTATTTTAACTAGGTAGACTAGTTAGTAATTAGTTATTAACTATTGAATAACTACCTAGTTAAAATAAATACAAAATTACCTGTATAATAAAACCTAAGCTACCTTACACTAAAACCCAAAATTACAAAAAATAAAAAAACTACCATTACAAAAAAAACGAAAATATCCCAAAAAATAATTATTCCTATTCTAATACCCTTTAAAAAAAAAAAACACAGCAAAATAAAAAGCCTAATCTAGAATAAACTACCAAGGGCCCTTAAAAGGCCTTTTGTAGGGCATTGCCCTAAGTTAAACAGCTCTTTTGCTACAAAAACAAACACCCCCTAACAGTATACAAACCTCCACCCCCCAAAATACTAAGGGCCCTTAAAAGGGCCTTTTGGGGGGCCCTTAAAAGGGCCTTTTGTAGGGCATTGCCCTAAATTAAACAGCTCTTTTGCTACAAAAAACAAACACCCCCTAAAAAATACATTGCACAAAATAACAAACAAATTATCAAAAATAAAAAAAATTATTCTTATTATAATACCCATTAAAAAAAAAACACCACAAAATAAAAAACCTAATCTAGAATAAACTACCAATGACCCTTAAAAGGGCCTTTTGTGGGGCATTGCCCTAAAGATAAAAGCTCTTTTACCTGTAAAATCAAATACAAAGACCCCCCAACAGTAAAACCCACCACCCAACAACCATCCCCCCAAAATAAAAAACCTAAATCTAAAAAACCCTAAGCTACCCATTGCCCTGAAAATAGCATTTGTATGGGCATTGCCTTTAAAAGGGCATTTAGCGCTTTTTGCTGCCCAAACCCTAATCTAAAAAAAAAAACACCCAAAAAACCCTTAAAAAAACCTAACATTATGCCCCGACGATCCACTTACAGTTTTTGAAGTCCCGCTTGAACGATCTTCATCCCGGCGGAGAAGCCTCATCCAGGCAGCGAGAAGTCTTCATCCAGATGGCCTCTTCAATTTTCATCCAGGTGGCATCTTCTATTTTGATCCCGTCGGCATGGAGAGGGTCCATCCTGAAGACATCCGGCACGGAGCATCCTCTTCATACGGTCGCCACTGTACACTGAATCTTCAATCCAAGGTACGCGAATCAAGATGGCGTCCCTTGCATTCCTATTGGCTGAAAGATTTGAATCAGCCAATAGGAATGAGAGCTGCTTAAATCCTATTGGCTGATTATTATTATTATTATTATTTTGGGTAGGCTTTTTTATTTTGATAGGGCTATTAGATTAGGTGTAATTCTTTGTTATTTTTGATAATTTTGTTTATTTTCCGTAATTTGTGTTTGTTATTTTTTTGTAATTTAGTCTTTTTTTTTTTTGTAATTAGATACTTTTTAGAGTAGTGTTAGGATTTTTTAATGTGTAGTTTAGTTTATTTAATTGGTAGTTAGTTTCATTTTAGTTTAATTGTTAGTTTAAACTTAGTTTTTTTAATTTGACAGGTAAGTTTAAATTTAAGATAGGGAAATTGTAATTTTAATATAACGTTAGGGGGGCGTTAGGTTTACTGGTTACTAGTTCATTGCAATGTGGGGGGCTTTTGGTTTAGGTGTTAATAGTTTAATTTATTATATTTCGTTGTGGGGGCTTTCGGTTTAGGGGTTAATAGGTTTATTATAGTGGCGGTGGTGTAGGGCTTAATAACTTTAGTATAGTGGGGGCGATGTGGGCGGACAGCAGATTAGGGATTAATAATATTTAAATAGTGTTTGCGATGTGGGAGGGCGGCGCTTTAGGAGTTAATAACTTTAGTATAGTGGTGGCGATGTCGGGAAGCGGCGGAATAGGGGTTAATAAATTTTATTAGTGGCAGCAATGTCGGGAGCGGCAGATTAGGAGTTAATACATTTATTATAGTGTTTTCGATGCGGGAGAGCCTGGGTTTAGGGGTTAATAGATAGTTTATGGGTGTTAGTGTACTTTTTAACACATTAGTAATGAGTTTTATGTTACAGCTTTGTAGCGTAAAATTCATAACTACTGACTTTAGATGGGGTTACGGATCTTGTCGTTTTAGAGTGTAACGCTCGGTTTTTAGCCTCACCGCAAAACACGTAATGGCAGCGCAATGGAAGTCCCATGAATAAACTTCATTTTTACGAGTGCGGGACTGACGTTGCGTTACAGGCTAAAAGGCTTGCGGTACAGCTATACCGACAAGACTTGTAATGGCTGTGGTGCTGTTTTGATGCTGAAATGACTATATTTTCAGTGTTAAAAGACGAACGAACAGACTTGTAATCTAGCTGATTCTAATTTACTTCTATCAAATAATTTGCTTCATTCTCTTGATAATCTTCACTGAAAAGCATATCTAGATAGGCTCAGTAGTTGCTGATTTGTGGCTGCACATTGATGCCTCATGTGATTGGCTCACCCGCATCGCTATTTCTTCAACAAAGGATATCTAAAGAATGAAGTCATTTAGATAATAAAAGTAAATTGGAATGTTGCTTAAAATTGTATTCTCTACCTCAATCATGAAAGAAAATAAATTGAATTTAGTGTCCCTTTAATACTAATGTCTGTTGGTGATACTCTTCATTACACTATCTGTGTGCAGGGTTATGACTTTCCCCACCACACAGATGTCTGCTGCTGAGTTCTCCATAGAAAAATGAGTGTTTGATTTTTCTTTGTAATGTAAAAGTATTAGTAAGTCTGAGCATAATCATTTAACATGTGTGAGGGACTTAATTCATGCTGGGCAAGAATACAAGTCGCGCAGCAAATCATTTTCGAAAACTCTTCTGACTTTTTCTCATTTGGGGTTGCGCAGCTATTACAAGTTGAGAAATAACTTATTTTGCGTGTGCGTTAAGCTGCGTAATGCAAACTGTGAAATTTTGTGGGCATTCACTTATTCCCCATAGAATAGAGAAGAGAAATAGAAAAAAAAACACAAAAACCCTAATCTGTTGCGCAAAGTCCATGACGTATTCTCCTCGAAAACTGTACATGAAAATGTGAATATTTTATATTTTGTGAAAAGATTTTCGTAACGGAATATGTTCTAGTTATTTGTAAATAAGTATTTCTCTCTATATATATATGATATGAGTTTTGGACTGATATATCTATTATATAGCGAGATATGTATATGAATATATATGCACGTATGTCTAGATATCTCGAGATCTATATGCCAATATCTCTTTGAAAATCCATCAGAGACATTGTTTAATGTGCATAAGATTGTAATGTGACATATTTTCTTTATCTCCATTGTTAAACATATGTCTATAAATATAAATCCATGTTTCTCTATGTATCTCTATGTATGTCAATGTAAAAAGCTCTGCTTCAGCTTTTTTTCCCTAACAACCGAGATGTCGTATCTTTGAGCCCTTATAACTTTTGTGTGCAATATTGTTTTGAATAATTTTTATTAGACAGTGTTAATATGAGTGTAACTGTACTTAGTAATGTATTTTTAAAGTGTTTTGTGAAACTTTTTTGTTGAGCAATGCTGTTAACTACAGCTCTTCAAGCGCGGAAAGGATTGTTGAGTAAAAGACGAATGCACGTGCGCAATCACCTTTTTTCAAGACTTGTTATACCTGCACAATGGAAATTGATTGTGAAAAGAACACATCGCATGCGGAAAAGTCATAACCCGCTACTTGTAATCTTGCTGACTGTTAACTAAATCTGAAGCGATCAGCATGTTGGAAGTCTCAGCTAATATACAGGGAGTGCAGAATTATTAGGCAAGTTGTATTTTTGAGGATTAATTTTATTATTGAACAACAACCATGTTCTCAATGAACCCAAAAAACTCATTAATATCAAAGCTGAATATTTTTGGAAGTAGTTTTTAGTTTGTTTTTAGTTATAGCTATTTTAGGGGGATATCTGTGTGTGCAGGTGACTATTACTGTGCATAATTATTAGGCAACTTAACAAAAAACAAATATATACCCATTTCAATTATTTATTTTTACCAGTGAAACCAATATAACATCTCAACATTTACAAATATACATTTCTGACATTCAAAAACAAAACAAAAACAAATCAGTTACCAATAGAGCCACCTTTCTTTGCAAGGACACTCAAAAGCCTGCCATCCATGGATTCTGTCAGTGTTTTGATCTGTTCACCATCAACATTGCGTGCAGCAGCAACCACAGCCTCCTAGACACTGTTCAGAGAGGTGTACTGTTTTCCCTCCTTGTAAATCTCACATTTGATGATGGACCACAGGTTCTCAATGGGGTTCGGATCAGGTGAACAAGGAGGCCATGTCATTAGATTTTCTTCTTTTATACCCTTTCTTGCCAGCCACGCTGTGGAGTACTTGGACGCGTGTGATGGAGCATTGTCCTGCATGAAAATCATGTTTTTCTTGAAGGATGCAGACTTCTTCCTGTACCACTGCTTGAAGAAGGTGTCTTCCAGAAACTGGAAGTTGAGCTTGACTCCATCCTCAACCCGAAAAGGCCCCGCAAGCTCATCTTTGATGATACCAGCCCAAACCAGTACTCTACCTCCACCTTGCTGGCGTCTGAGTCGGACTGGAGCTCTCTGCCCTTTACCAATCCAGCCACGGGCCCATCCATCTGGCCCATCAAGACTCACTCTCATTTCATCAGTCCATAAAACCTTAGAAAAATCAGTCTTGAGATATTTCTTGGCCCAGTCTTGACGTTTCAGCTTGTGTGTCTTGTTCAGTGGTGGTCGTCTTTCAGCCTTTCTTACCTTGGCCATGTCTCTGAGTATTGCACACCTTGTGCTTTTGGGCACTCCAGTGATGTTGCAGCTCTGAAATATGGCCAAACTGGTGGCAAGTGGCATCTTGGCAGCTGCACGCTTGACTTTTCTCAGTTCATGGGCAGTTATTTTGTGCCTTGGTTTTTCCACACGCTTCTTGCGACCCTGTTGACTATTTTGAATGAAACGCTTGATTGTTCGATGATCACGCTTCAGAAGCTTTGCAATTTTAAGAGTGCTGCATCCCTCTGCAAGATATCTCACTATTTTTGACTTTTCTGAGCCTGTCAAGTCCTTCTTTTGACCCATTTTGCCAAAGGAAAGGAAGTTGCCTAATAATTATGCACACCTGATATAGGGTGTTGATGTCATTTGACCACACCCCTTCTCATTACAGAGATGCACATCACCTAATATGCTTAATTGGTAGTAGGCTTTCGAGCCTATACAGCTTGGAGTAAGACAACATGCATAAAGAGGATGATGTGGTCAAAATACTAATTTGCCTAATAATTCTGCACTCCCTGTAGAAACCAATGATATCCAGAACCCTTATGTAGTAGTAGTCTAGAAATATGAATGTAGCATTAGTGGTTTATATAAACCATTAATTTTAGTAACAAACATCAATGATTTGGGTCCACAACTTATTTGAGTTACCTCTGTTTTCTTCCTTTTTTATATATAGACCTAAGATATGGGTATTGTGATTAGATTTTATCAAAAGGGACTAGGTGTACATCAGTATTCACTGTATAGCTTTTACCAACTTAAGGGGTTACCTTTTATTAACTGATTATTATTTAAGATGATAATATTTTGGGTCCTGCTTGGGAGCATTGACTCATGGTTCAAAAATTCTGATTATCCTATTATCCTAATATTTTGAAGGTATAATCTAGATTTTATTAAAGACACAGAGACGAGTATTTTTGCATTCTCTTTCTTTACTACTCAATGCAGCTTTTAAAAGTAACAGAGTGACATAAACATAACATATTAAAACAGCATAGAAAACAGATAACCACAATAAGTAGCTAAAGAGAGAGCTAACTTATAACTCCAAGAAAAAAGTGACCAATCAGAGAAGGAATAGTGTCCATAAACTGTCCAATAAGCAGCCAAACCTCCTCTTTCTTGACTGATGCTCACCAATGGAAAAAAATTTAGAACTAACAAAAGTCCGAAAAGTGTCAAACAAAACCAAACATAAGTATAACTGTTGAAAGCTTGAAAGAGAAACTTGGGAGATAAGAACTTGATTGCAGAAGATGACTTGGATTCAGGTGTACTTGCAAGATGAAAATCCTATTGAATAGAAGGTAAAAATCCCGACATAAGGAAAGGGTTTCTTTCAGTTGGAAACTGTCAAAACAAGAAAAATAAGTAATAATAATATAAATTCTTAACGGGAGGGTAGCATACATAATTGAGGTGGGTAAATACTCGTCTCTGTGTCTTTAATAAAATCTAGATTATACCTTCAAAATATTAGGATAATCTGAATTTTATTACAAGACCAGAGACTCCTATTTTTGAAAGTTTAAAGCACAATAATAATAAGTAAACTATTAAGAAAATAAGTTAAGCGAGGCATGTTGAATGGGTCTGAAATAAAATTGCTTAAAAGTAGAGTCTGAAGACCAATCTGCCGCATCCAAAATCCGTTGAAGCGGAGCAGATTTAAAAAAGGCTTTGGAAGCAGCAGAACCTCTAACTGAATGAGCTGAGAAAGAAATATCGACCCCAGCTTCCTTCATAACCCATTTAACCCATCTCGCTATAGAAGTAGAGGATACAGCAGCATGAGGGGGAACAAAAGATATTAGGAGTTGATTGTTAGAAGGTTTCCTAAAAGGTAAAGTTCTGGATTCATAAGATTTCAAACATTCCACCACACAAAGGGAAGGTTCAGAAGGAAGGTAAGGGTAAAAGATAGATGTGGAAAGGGTTTTAGTTCTTCGTGAAATGAAAAAGGTAACACCCTCCGGTGAGAAACGTTTAGCATTCCAATCTAGGGCTTTAACATCAGAAACCCTTCTGAAAGAGATTAGACAAAGAAGAGTAGCGAGTTTAGCTGTGAGTTGTTTAAAAGATAATGAAGCATTATGTGGCCAAGATTTAAGCAGGGAAAAAATCCACATCCCAGAAAAATTCATGTTTAGGGACTGAAGGTTGTTTTAGTCTCATGGCTGATCAGTCTGATGAAACAACTTTATTGTTGAGAAACGCGTTGCTGTACGCTTGATTTTACCTGCACATATACTCAATAAACTTACTGAGTATTCCACACCTGCTTGACTGATCTTTTGTTTCCTGCCGACGATCTTTTGGCTTGCTGCCTGGGCGGTTACCTTGGTAATCCGACTGCCGAGTTTCTGCTCTGCTAATTGGTCTCCTTTCTGCTGGTTCCTGCTATGACGCTGCCTCTGGAGCTTCGCTGATTGGTCATCCGATCCCGCGCATCCACTTCAGTCTCGCTGTCTGACGGGCGACTTTAGGTTCCGTCTCACTCTATCTGGTACACGTCTGTACTGCCTCCTTTGTGAGTACCCTCGGCTGCGGGCCGTTCTGCTGTTGTACATTATTGTTGTGTTTAGACGATACTTGTCCCATGAGGTGCCTCTCTCGTCTGTCTCTACAGGTCATCTTTCTCATATTCACCGCCTTCAAGAGTGCTGCCTGATCCGTTGTGATCCCGACTACCCCTGGATTCTGACATCATTTGCGCACTTCATTAGAGACTTGTTGCTCTTTCTACATTGATTGTTCTATAAGCTAAACCTAAATCAAAAAGGTGAGATAAATAATAAATAATGTCAGTTAAATCCGAAGAAAAGGGATCCAGATTCCTTTGCAAGCACCAGCTAGACCATTTAGACCAAGCGGCAAAATAGCATCTACGAGTACCTGGGGCCCAAGATTCCTGAATGAGGGATCTTGCTCCAGCCAAAAGGCCTCGGAGAGCCCAGGGTCCCCATGCTATTAGGAGAAGAGAACCTTGAAGGACTAGATCGTGATAATTGCCTTCCAGATCTGTGAGAAGATGAGGAAGACAAGGCAGAAGAATCGGGAGATCGATGGACATCTCCAAAAGGGATGGATACCATGACTGTGTCGGCCAAAAGGGGGTCACAATCATTAGGCGAAGGAGATCCCTGTGGACAATTGAAATTGTCCTCGGAATCATAGAAAAGGGAGGGAACGCGTAAACCCCCTGACGCGGCCATGGATGGAGAAAAGCATCTATGGCCACTGCTTCTGGGTCTGGGCGCCAGCTGAAATAAGGAAGGATCTGAAAATTGGTCCTGGATGCAAATAGATCCAAACAAAAGGGACCCCTGAGAGATTGGAGATAGAGAAAAAGACTCCTGTCCAATGTCCAATCGCTGAAATACGTCAAATGACGAGATCCCCAGTCCGCAACCGAATTCGATTGTCCTGGAATATATTCTGCTCTGACTGAAATGTTCCTGTCCAAACAAAGATGAATAAAATCTTTGGTAATGTTGGACAGGTCCCTGGACTTGGTGCCTCCCAAACGATTGAGATACTGCACTGCAGATATATTGTCCATACGTAGCAGAATAGAGACTGGAGAAGAAAACTTTGCAAAACTCTTGACTGCAAACGAGCCAGCCAATAATTCTAAACAATTTATATGAAAGCGTTTCTCCTCCAGAGTCCACTTGCCACCTGTGATGGAAGGACCGCAACGAGCTCCCCAGCCTGAAAGACTGGCATCTGATTCGATGATGAAATCCGGAGTTTTGCCAAAAATGGCTCTTCCATTCCAGGCATCTAAATGAGAAAGCCACCAAGAAAGTTCTTCTTTCGCTTCTGGAGAAATGGGAATCAAATGAGAATTGGAAAAACCTTTTCTCAAATGAAGGATCTTCAATCTTTGAAGTTTGCGATAATGAAGAGGGGCAGGAAATATAGCCTGAATAGAGGATGATAGTAACCCTACTATCCTGGCTATAGTTCTGATGGGAACTGACTCTTTGGATAAGGTTTTGGAAATCTCTTTCTTTATATTCTTCACTTTGTCTAATGGGAGACTCAAAGTGGAAAGGGTTGTATCTATTTTGAAACCTAAGAAAACTAAAGATTTGGTAGGAGACAAAACTGATTTCTGTTTGTTTACTATGAAACCTAGAGATTCCAAAAGGGAGATTGTGGAAGACAGATGTTTTTGGAGTGAGAGAAAATTCTGGTCCATAATAAGGATGTTGTCTAAATAAATGATTAGACGAACACCTCAAAGTCTTAACCAAGCTATCACAGGTTTGAGTAATTTTGTGAAGATCCAAGGAGCCGAGGATAGGCCGAAGGGAAGACAAGTGAAATTCCAAAATTGATCTTCCCAACAGAAAGTTAAAAATTTCCAGTGCTCCTGAGCGATTGGCATGGTCAAATAAGCGTCTGTGAGATCTAAACGGACTAGACAATCGTTTTCTCTTAGGCATTCTCTTAATAAATGAATGCCCTCCATCTTGAAATGATGGTAGACAACATAAGCATTTAAGGATTTCCGATTTATAACAGGCCTGAATTGGTTGTTTTTCTTTTTGACAAGAAAAAGATTTTTTTTTTTTGACAAGAAAAAGATTTTTTCTGGTAACCAGCTTTGTTTACACTCACTACTTTAAGCTCCTCTGTATCAACTGACTTTTAAAAAGGGACACTGTCCCTGTGTATACTTTGTTTCATGTATACCGTTTGTTGCGGTGGAATACCCTGTTCATTAAATTTGAATTTGAATTCACTACTAACGGCTGGTGTCAGGTGCTCCTATTTATTGTGTTTATGCTGTTTTACATGTCTGGGCCGAAGTGAGCACTGAACATACGGCTGTGAGCTGTGGATCTGGCCGATTTGGAAAGCAGCCAGCAGTTTTGCAGGACCAGGGATCGACAATAGCCTCCTCTCTACAGTGTGGAATCCATTGTTGCGGTCCGGTGAGATACGTGGAATACCGCTGGAGCAACTACAATTTATAAGGTATTTGCCTACTGTTCTTTGAGGGGAGTCCTGTTACTTTGCCCTATTGATGTTTGTATTAATGTTCCATGTATTGGAAATACCAATTGGCTTGTGACTTTAAGATTCGTTTTTCCTGCATCCTTCATTAGTCTCCAGGGGTAGAGGAATCCTGTGGGGCTATGTGCTTTGGAGCTGCGCTATAACATATTATTCCTGGGGATCTATTGTCAAGTATGTTGGTGATGGTATACATATCAACCACTCTGATAGATAAATAACGTTTCTGTCTATAACACTTGATATTAGTGCATCAGTAATCCCCTACTTTGTACCAAACACCTTTTTTGCTTTTTTTCCTCTACATTTGTGGAACATCACCAAATAAGAATCCATTATCGGCCGGGGGAATCTCATTGGAATTAAAATCTGATATTTTTGGATCAATTTTTCATAATATATTACGACGTCTCTCTAAAGTCATGGCAACATTTGTGTTACCTATAAAACATAAAAGCCTTTGGACCCACTCTCTGATGACATATGGGTCAAGGGGGGAGTCTTCTGCAACACCCTGTTCTGCTAATTCAAATAACTTGGTCAATGGACCTGTGGAATCTAACAGTTTGTCCTGACATATTTTCCAGGATCGGTCGATCCCTTTTTTAACTTTATAACCTGGGGCTCCCTTTTGGGAGCAAGGGGCGAGGGCATTCCGCCCTCATTTTATTGCGGGACTGCTTCTTTAAAGGTTTTCTTAGTTGGAAATCAATAAATTTTGCTACCCCGATAGAGGGGCACCATTCCGCAGAGCGGGGATGGTGAAGCTCGTCAGGATTAAATCTTGGAATACCCAGACAATCCGTGAATTCAGACTCCTCCTCAATAAAATCTGTTAATTTTTTATGTATCTTTTTATGTTTTTTAGTATCAGGGGTATAATCTGAGTTTTCTGAGTCTACATAAATAGAATCTGAGTTAATATCTGTATAACTACCATCCTCAGAATTATTATCATCAGAAGATGATTTTTCAACATATTGTGTATTTTCTTTTAACTTTGGACTTACAGTATTATCTCCCATTTGGACACCCTTGGGATTCAGGGTTCTATGGACAGCAGTTTTTGTTCCCTTGCTGTAAGGAATTGTGGTGTCAGACGACAAGTTTTTTACTTGCAATTACAGATATAGAGGGATTTTTTCTCTTTAAACATTTTTTTAGTTTCTTTAATGCCCATTAAAGAAGACATTTTATTGAAAAGATTGTTCATTGAAGAATCAATCATAGTCTGCACAGTCTGTGCTGTTAAAGGAGGAGTACCCTCTGGATTTTCAGACATTTTCAAATATAATTTTTTTTATATATATATATTATAAATACCAAAAGTTAACAAAAGTTTTCTTTTAAACTTAACTATAAATAATTTCTTTGCAATAAGATATATTAAAAGTTATGAGTAACTTTAAATTAATATAAGTATTAAAAGTTCAACAGTTAAATATAAACCGTTCGTTTTGCTAAAACATTGCTTAAAACTAAGGTTAACCAGGAGATGGCAACATAAACCCAGTTAATTTGTTTTTAACATACAACTTGTTCTTGGAGAAAGAAGTGGCAACAAATGTTACCGGTCTTGTGAGGAGAATTGGCTGAGACTCACAGGAAAGTCACGTCAGTAATGAGAGGGCGGGAATAGAAAGTCCGGCCCACAAAATGGTGACCGGAACACTCAAGCAGAGGAAATGGAGGGGAGAGGAGCTAAAACTGTACTAAGAGAAACGGAACAAAATGGAGGTAAGAGAAAATTAGGGGCTAAATAAAGAAACCGGTTAGATAAAGAACCGGAAAGGTTAGAAAACGATAAAGCAAACGGCCATGGAAAAAATACCAAAAAATTGAGGCAAATAAAAGAAACTTTTAGCTAGAAAAAAACAAATATATATAAATAAAGCAGGGATTAAATAAAAACAACAGTTCCTAAGAATTAAAGAAAAATCTTGAACATTAAATAGTATACAGAATAAAAAATGTAATCTTTATTGGAGACAACATTTTTTGAATACTTATCTTTGGCTGAGCAGCAAAAGAAAGAGGAGGTTTGGCTGCTTATTGGACAGTTTATGGACACTATTCCTTCTCTGATTGGTCACTTTTTTCTTGGAGTTATAAGTTAGCTCTCTCTTTAGCTACTTATTGTGGTTATCTGTTTTCTATGCTGTTTTAATATGTTATGTTTATGTCACTCTGTTACTTTTAAAAGCTGCAATGAGTAGTAAAGAAAGAGAATGCAAAAATAGGAGTCTCTGGTCTTGTAATAAAATTAAAAGAGATATCACCTGTTATCTATTCCAGCGAAATCACTGTGGTGCTTATCAATCACCATGTTCAATATGGTATCAATGAAAGAGCAGTAGCAAAGCTTGAACTTTTGATAATTTCACTTGTGTAAACACAGGAAGAAGGAGGTCCTGTCTTGTTAGGTGAAAGAGTGAAGCATAGTGTGATTTATTTTTTATCATCCCCTTAAGAAAACATTTTCCAGAAGGAATTATATGCTAAATCCTTTCATATGCAGGATGACTGGATATGTGCTGCAGATGACAGTGCTTAGTATCAATGCTGCAAAAGGTCACATCACAAAACAGGATTTACAAGGGTCATTGAGAACATGTGAATATTTATTATATGCGTCAAAAGCAAATCACGTAACATTTAGCTATTTAATGCTGGGGCAGATTTAATACTTGGTAAAATAAATACTACTTTGTAGGACAAACAGCTTAGATATTCAAAAGTGGTCAAAAAGGTTAATTATACCTACTCTTGATTAAATTATCTAATTATCTGAAAATGATTATTTTTGTTGGACAGCTGTGAATACACGTTTGTTTATTAGCTCTCTTCAATACATATTGTATAAATCACTTTCACCTAGATTACACAATTTGCGCTATAGAGGGTGTGAAATGAACGCAACAAAAGTTGCGTTATTTCACCCTCCATAGAGGTGCCATTAAGAGTTTTTGAAAAGCCGCCTTGTGCGTGCAATTTGGTTGCGTTAAGCTCCATACCGCACAAAATGCAAGCGGCTTTGACGTGCTCGTGCACGCTTTCCCCATAGACATCAATGGGGGGAGACTGTTAGGTTTTTTTCTAACACCTGCGATTGCGGAATGAAAAGCTCCGTAACGCAATCCCATTGATGTCTATGGGGGAAAAAAAAGTTACGTTTAAACCTAACACCCTTACATAAACCCCATGTCTAAACACCCCTAATCTGCTGCCCCCGACATTGCAGACACCAAAATAAAGCTACTAACCCCTAATTTGCCACTCCCGACATCGCCACAACCTAAATAAATATATTAACCCCTAATCTGCCGCTCCCGATATAGCAGCCACTATAATAAAGTTATTAACCCCTATTCCCCACACCCTAACATCGCCCACACTATAATAAGGATATTAACCCCTATTCCACCCCTCCCTGTCATCGCTGCCACTAAATAAAGCTATTAACCTCTAAACCTCTGGCCTCCCACATTACTGCCACTAAATAAACCTATTACCCCTAAACTGCCAGGAACCCCACATCGCAAAACACTAAATTAAACTTTTAACCCCTAAACCTAACAACCCCCTAACTTTAAATTAAAATTACAAGATTCCTATCTTAAAATAAAGCTGAATGACCTTTTAAGGGCAATGCCCATACAAATGCCCTTTCAGGTAGCTTAGTTTTTTTTTAGAGTTTGTTTTTTTTTATATTGTGGGGTTGGTTGGGTGGTGGGTTTTATTGTTGGGGGGTCTTTGTATTTTTTTTTACAGGAAAAAGAGCTGATTTCTTTAGGGCAATGCCCTACAAAAGGCCCTTTTAAGGGCTATTGGTAGTTTATTGTAGGCTAGGGTTTTTTTTATTTTGGGGTGGCTTTTTTATTTTTATAGGGCTATTAGATTAGGTATAATTGTTTTTATTTTGGATAATTTTGTTTATTTTTCGTAATTTAGTGTTTGTTATGTTTTGTACTTTAGTATTTTTTTTTATTTTTTTGTAATTTAGTATTTTTTATTTTTTTGTAATTGTAGATTTATTTTTTTTAGTAGGGTTAGGTTTTTTAATTTGTAATTTAATTTATTTAATTTGTAGTTATTTTAATTTTAGTATAATAGTAATGTTAGTTTAATTTATAGTTTAAATTGTTTGTTTTTTTATTTCAAAGGTAAGTTTTTATTTATTTTAAGATAGGGATCTTGTAATTTTAATTTAAAGTTAGGGGTTTGTTAGGGTTAGGGGTTAATAGCTTCATTTAGTTTTTGACGATGTGGGGGGCTGACGGTTTAGGGGTTAATAGGTTTATTTAGTGATGTGGTAGGCCAGAGGTTTAGGGGTTTATAACTTTATTTAGTGGCGGCGATGTCAGGGAGCGGTGGAATAGGGGTTATTATCTTTATTATAGTGTGGGCGATGTTGGGGTGTGGGGGAATAGGGGTTAATAACTTTAGTATAGTGGCGACGATGTCAGGGAGCGGCGATGTCAGGAACGGCCTTGGTTTAGGGGTTAATAGGTAGTTTATGGGTGTTAGTGTACTTTGGAACAATTTAGTTATGAGTTTTGTGTAACGGTTTTGTTGCATAAAACTCATAACTACTGGTTTCAGTTTGCAAAACGGATCGTGTCGGTATAGGGTGTAACGCAAGCTTTTTAGCCTCCCCGCAAAACTTGTAATGGCAGTGCTATGGAAATCCCATGCAAAAACATCATTTTTTCAAGTGCGGAACTGATGTTGCATTACAGACTAAAAGGCTTGCGGTACAGCTATACCGACAAGACTCGTAATGGCTGCATTACTGTTTTAACGCTGAAATGGCCATTTTTTTCAGCGTTAAAACACAAATGCAAAACTTGTAATGTAGGTGTTTATTTCTATATTTTTTTAACTAAAGCAAGCAGTGTTGATGAGTAAACATAACATATGGTCCACATGCCTATGCTACCAAACATCATGTATCAACTTTAAATAAATGTAAGATTGGATCTTCAATCTTTAAATAATTTAGTACTCATATTTTAATTTCATAGTCGCTGTTTTTTTATTTTTTCTATTTCCTATGTGTTTCACAGAACTCATCAAAGGGCCTTAGACAGCTTCTAATAACTTGTTATGTGTTTTCCTATTCTGAATGTATGAAATACAGATGTTCCAGATATATTATATTTAAAACTGTTAAATTAATTCAGACTGCTAGGTTTCCCATAAATCGGAATTTGTGATTGAAAAGAAATCCAAAAATATACTCAAGTAAAGTTTTTCACCACATCTGGATTAAAAAACTTTCAATATTCTATGTTTACATATAAAGAATGTATAACATAAGTCATAATTTCAATCACCACCGTATATAGCACTTACTGACATGACAAGTCAAAGACAGACTTATTTAGGTTATCTTGAGCCATAAATACAGTAATATGATTTTAAATACATACTGTATATGAAATACTAAGATCATTTCAAAGGTAGGTGTTTCAGTTCCTGTTTGGGTCTACTCTAACTATGCTTAAAAATATCTGTAAATAGTATGCTCACTATAGTTATCATTTTTAAATTTCGTTTCTATTTGTAGAATCCATATGAAAAGTTGGCATACTCTTTAATAGTTCAGTGAAATAAAAAAAAAGTCTGATCTGGCAAGAATATCTAAGAAGTCTCATCATTACTGAGAGGTCCCTCAAAGATCTTTAGAAAATCAAATTTTAGCTTGAAATCTATTTACTTAGCTAGAGTCTTGAAAAAGGCTGTTATAAGAGCCGAAATACGTAGACAACAGCTGCTTGGGGTCGGTGTATGCCTTATTACTTGTTGGTAAGTACAGTTATGTTAGAAGGTTTTATTTTGTTATAATGCAGTGCACTATGTTTTCATAATTTTTTTTTAAGTTATTCTGATTTTGCACTATTCACCTTAGCGATTGGTCCATTATCCTTTGGAGTAACTTGGGAACATATAAAAAGATGTTTCCTACACAGCAAAGATATTATCTTATAAACTTTTGGACACTATTATATGTTATGTTCAATATTATGTTTTTATCATCATATTGATTTATTATTTTTAACAAATATTTCTTTACTATTACATACCCAATTGTCTTTGCAAGGA
Organism: Bombina bombina; assembly: GCF_027579735.1. Taxonomy (NCBI): domain Eukaryota; kingdom Metazoa; phylum Chordata; class Amphibia; order Anura; family Bombinatoridae; genus Bombina; species Bombina bombina. Next base: position 590,477,894 of record NC_069504.1, read on the forward strand.
TAAACTGTACCCCATGGTAAATTGTGGTAGATGCACATATTTTTCTCTGGGTGAGTGTTATTATTAATTTATTGTCTTACTGTATAAATAAATAGTATTTTCATCCCACACACCAGAGCCTTATTTTTGTCGGTTTCCTTTTTCTTTGTTAATATCTTGTCCTTTTTGCAGATTAAGGGCCAGACTGCAAGTGGAGCGCTAATTAACGCTCCCGCTCGAACGTTAATTGCGCTAGAAGTAAGCTTTTTGCCCTCATAAGATTGTGCTCATATTATCAGTAGAAAGTAAACTGTTTTTGCTTGTGCACTAACCTGACGACTGCAAAAAAACTAACTAAGAATATCGCTTGCGCATTTACGTGTTTCCCATAGAAGTCAATAAAGAAATAAAAGTTGGAAAAAAACTACATTACATTGTGCTAACTCTCTTGAGCTGCATATGAAAATACTGTTAAGATGACACTATACACCTCTGCGACTATCACAACTAGCCCCAACACACTCATCTAGATGTTGGAGAGGTTGTGGGGATACTGGATCAGACATGCATATTTGGAAGACACATTCCAACTATGGGAAGACACATTCCAACTATGGGAAGACACATTCCAACTATGTTCTGACTTAGACATTGATCTTAGACCAGAACCCATAACAGCGCTATTCAACATATTTCTTACTACATTACCCAGACACCAGAAAAATTGACTATCTTCATTTTTTCTGCAATAAAAATAAATATTGCAAGAGCGTGGACACAAACCAAACCCCCTACACTACAGAGTGTGATTAAGACCATTGACATGTTTGCTAAAATGGAAAGAAACTTCTATCAGTAGAAACATACTGGAAAATTTGGGAGGCATGGCTTCATAGAGCTAATTAATACCCAATAGCATAGTATATACCCCGCCAAACATTCATTCTAAGCTGGAGAAGACAAATGAATTATAAATTCCCCCCCCCTTTTCTTTCTTCTTCTTTTGCTCTCTTCCTCTCCCCCCCCCCCCCTTCTTCAGTTCTGAGAAGTGAGAGCACACTATTCTTTAATCAGGCCTTGACATGCACCATGGCTCCTAGACGCCAACTTGGCATCAGGGTTGTTGTGGTTAACTGAGTGCCACACTTGCATCCCTTAGATCCACAAAGGGCCTTGATTTGTGCACCTAGACTAAACATAATCAAAATTCACATTTTGAGTGATAAACTTTATGCTGTTAATGATTTCAATATTGCCTATGTTTTTATACCTATCTGTTATGGTATAGTCATAAATAAACACACAAGACAATGTTAATATGTTTCTCTTTATTTAGCTGACAGTAAATATGAACATAACATATATTTTTATACTAAAGTTTAAAGAAAACATAAAAACAAGAGATAATTCCACAGAACAAAACTTTTAAGGACTCCACACTTCGGTGTATTCTCCTGGATTTATCTTTTAAAAGATGATAGAATCACCAGGCCATTACTATTACCATCTTTTACTTTGCATAGAATTGGACATACTCAATACAAAACAGTTTAGAACTGGACATTATCTTCACTGCCTTATAAACGGAGATACTACTGTATGTTTCACTGTAACTAAGATGTGCACTATGTCATTTTTCTTTATCCTTTCTTTTCGAAATGATATGTTATTTATGTTTCTTTCTCAAACAAACTCACACCCAACTCTCGCGCAAACCCGATCGCATATTCTTATGTGTGCTTACCCAACATGAAAATATAAATATTTCACATTCCAATGTTCTTCACATACAAGAATATGTTCTATTTATTCATAAATAAATATTTCTACAAATATATGATCATATTTTGGTATATGTATATATATATATATATATATATATATATATATATATATATATATATATATATAATTGTATATAGGTATAAATATATACAGATATATGTATATAGTAATATTTATATATAAAAACATAGAACATATTCTGCGTTGTACAGAACATTGGAATGTGAAATATTTACAGCAGATATATAGTTAAAACCTTTATTAAAAATAAATATTGCATAAATATGTTTTTTCATGTTTCAAATGGCTCCAATGCTCTTCTATATATGTCTATATATGTATACATATGTATTCATGTGCATAAAAATATAAAAGAGCGCACAAAGCGACACCTACATAGTGTAGTATATTTAATATGAATTCAATAAAAATATATAAATATAAAAATCCACCCACAGGGTTTCTTCTCACAGGAGGTAACATCAAATGTATGAGGTATATATGAGCACATAAATACAGGGATTCCCATGGACAGTATCTCTGGCACAAGACAAAGTAGAGCTGTGATTGATGTTCCCACTCTGGTGCGAATAAGTCACTTTAAATGTAGCAAGTCTAATGCAGCGACCGGTATAGCTTACAGGGTTCCAAGGCTTCCCGCAGAAGTGGATCGTCACTTATTTGAGCCAAGAGTGAGTCCGTTCCTACACAGCGTTGCTCGGCAGTCTCAGGAATCTCCACACATTAGTTGACGTAAGATGGGCGTGGCCTTACGTGTTTTGTGGTTTGTTGCCGCTTCATAAGACATGTATATGTATGTATCTCTTTGTCTGACTTTTTTTTTTTTTAATACTTGAGAACTCATATGTTTGAGCCATTATAACTTGTTTTTAAAGATTTTTTATTAGATGGTGTTATTATGAGTGTAACTGTATTTTTGTTTTGTTTTATGACACTTTTTAGTTTTCTCGAAACAATTAATTAGATCTCTGAAGTCATGGTAATCATTCTAGCGTAAATCGCGTTTACTTTCAACTCGTTATATGAGCGGTAAGCCCAACGTGTGCAAACACCCGCGATAAACCCCTTATCGCTCGGGCGCAAATGTTTGCGCTTCAATTGTAATCTGGAAAACCGCTTAAGCAGGACTGTTGTTTTAATAGAGCTAATTCCGCTTCATTATAGCTTCAGTTGGTATTAACTAACTATGCAGGGTTCTTGGTGTGAAGGAGAGACACACACATTATCATGCAATGCTCAAAAATGCCCCCAAAGATATTGTGTAATTTCTCTTCATGTGGGGAAGTTTTTATTCATCTGGCTATAGGGGATAACTAGCATAGCTGGTAGTATAACTGATTTTTAGACATGTGCAATTCGTTTAAGCTGGATTTAGTTTTCAGGCAAATTTTGGATGATTCGGAGATTCGAATGAATCTGAATTTCCAAATCGGGACCATAACTAAAATCCTGAAAAATTCTGAAAATTAATAAATCAGTTCCTGAATTTTCGGATCCATTCTTTATTCATATTAGGAATTTTTTATTGTTCTAATCTAAACCGCAGTTCCCCGACACTAACTAAATCACTAAATAAAGCTATTAACCCCTCAACCTTTCCCCAACATCGCTGACACTAACTAAACCTATTAACCCATAAACCGCAGTTCCCGACATCGCCGACACTAACTAAACCTATTAACCCCTAAACTGCCATTCCCAAACATCGCCAACACTAACTAAACCTATTAACCCCTAAACCACAGTTCCCCGACATCCCGACACTAATTGAAACACTAATTAAACCTATTAACCCCTAAACCGCTGTTCCGAAACATCGCCAACACTAACTAAACCTATTAACCCCTAAACTGCCATTCCCAAACAACAGCAGCACTAACTAAACCTATTAACCCCTAAACCGCCATACACCAACATCGCCAACACTAACTAAACCTATTAACCCCTAAACTGCCGCCCCCCACATTGCAACAACCTAAATTAAACCTAAACCTAAAATATTAACCCTTAAACCTAACACCACCTAACTTTAACATAATTAAAATAGACCTAAATTAAAGTTACAATTATTAACTAATTACCTATTTAAAAATAAATACAAACTTAACAGTGAAATAAAAATAAAACCTTAGCTAGCTACAATATAACTATTTACTAACTACCTAGTTAAAATAAATACATACTTACCTGTGAAATAAAAATAAAACCTAAGCTTTCACTAATAAAACCTTACATTACTAAAAATAAAAACCTAACATTACTAAAAAATAGAAAAATTTAAGATTACTAAAAAATTTAAATTACAATTACAAAAAATAATAAACACTAAAATTACAAAATATAAAAAAAACTACCATTACAAAAAATAACAAACAAAATTATCCAAAATAATAAAAATTATTCCTATTCTAATATCCCGTTTAAAAAAAAAAACCCACCCCAAAGAAAAAAACACCTAATTTATAATAAACTACCAAGGGCCCTTAAAATGACCTTTTGTAGGGCATTGCCCTAAAGTTAACAGCTCTTTTTCAAACAAAAACAAACAAACACACCCTAACATTACAATCCCCCACCCCCCAAAACCCACAAAATAATAAAAAAAAAAAACCTAATCTACCCATTGCCCTGAAAAGGGCATTTATATGGGCATTGCCCTTAAAAGGGCATTCAGCCCTTTTACTGCCGGGGGCATTCAGCTCTTTTTTGGCCCATTAAAATAAAAAAGCCCTAATTTAAAAAAAACAAAAAAACAACCCAAAAAAACATAAAAAAAACCAAATCAACACTAACCACAAAATCGGCACTCACAGTTGCTGAAGTCCGGCAAAAGATCTTCTTCCCACCGGCAAAGCATCTTCATCCAGACGGCTCCATCTTCATCCATCACAGGACCGGCATCTTCTATCTTCTTGCAGAGGCGGAGTGGTCGGTGGATGCGCGTAGGCAGAGGTCCAGGTGGAGGTCCATCGGTCCAACGTGGAGGCCCTCTTCATGCGATCGCCTTCCGCACACTAAGAATTCAATGCAAGGTGCCCCCTTTATATTGGGGTACCGTTGCATTACTTTTGGCTTAAAAATTTAAATCAGCCAACAGGAATGAGAGCTGCTTAATTCCTAATGGCTGTTTTAAACAGCCAATAGGATTTAAGCAGCTCTTATTTCTATTGGTTGATTTTATTTTTTTACCCAATAGGAATGCAATGGTACCCCAATAAAAAGGGGTACCTTGCATTGAATCCTCAGTGTGCGATGGACGATCGCATGAAGAGGACCTCCATGTCCTCTTCACTTTATTTTGGGGTGTTTTTTTTAAAAAAACAGGGTATTAGAATAGGAATAATTTTTATTACCTTGGATAATTTTGTTTGTTCTTTTTTGTGATGGGATTTTTTTTATTTTTGGGGTGTTTTTTTTTTTTTTTTTTAAGATTAGGCCTTTTTTATTTTTAATGAGCCAAAAAATAGCTGAATGCCCTTTTAAGGGCAATGCCCATACAAATGCCTATTTCAGGGCAATTTGTTGATTATTTTTTATTTTGGGGGGGTTGGGTATTTTTTTAAACAGGGTATTAGAATAGAAATAATTATTATTATTCTGGATAATTTCGTTTGTTATTTTCTGTAATGGGATATTTTTTATTTTTGGGTTTTTATTTTTTTTAGATTAGGCTTTTTTTTTTTTTTGATGGGCCAATGGGTAAATTAGGTCTATTTTTATTTTGTGGGTTTGGGGGGGTGGGGGTTTGTAATGTTAGGAGGTGTTTGTTTTTATTCTTTTGCAAAAGACCTGTTAACTTTAGAGCAATGCCCTACAAAGGGCCCTTGGTAGTTTATTATAGATTAGGTTTTTTTTTTTACTTTGGGGTGTTTTTTTTTTTTTTTAAAAAAGGGGTATTTGAATAGAAATAATTTTTATTTCTTTGGATAATTGTTATTTTTTTGTAATTGTAGCTTTAATTTTTTAGTAATCTTAGTTTTTTTATTTTTAGTAAGGTTAGGTTTTTTATTTTTAGTAAGGTTAGGTTTTTAATTTTGAGTAATGATAGGTTTTATTAGTGTAAGCTTAGGTTTTATTTCACAGCTAAGTTTGTATTTATTTTAACTAGGTAGTTAGTAAATAGTTATATTGTAGCTAGCTTAGGTTTTATTTTTATTTCACAGGTAAGTTTGTATTTATTTTTAAATAGGTAGTTAGTTAATAATTGTAACTTTAATTTAGGTCTATTTTAATTATGTTAAAGTTATGGGGTGTTCGGTTTAGGTGTTAATAGTTTAATTTAGGTTGTTGCGATGTGGGGGCCTGCGGTTTAGGGGTTAATAGGTTTAGTAAGTGTTTCAGTTTGTGTCAGTGATGTTGGGGAACTGCGGTTTAGGGGTTAATAGGTTTAGTTAATGTCAGCAATGTCGGGAAACTGTGGTTTAGGGGTTAATAGGTTTAGTTAGTGTTGGCGAAGTTTGGGAACGACGGTTTAGGTTTAATAGCTTTATTTAGTGTCAGTGATGTTGTGGAACAGTGGTTTAGGGGTTAATAAGTTTAGTTAGTGTTGGCAAAGAACACAGAAAAAAACCCACAGACCTTTTCACTCAATTGCTGAAATAGCCATCTAACTTTCTACAGTCTCTCCCAGAACACAGAAAAAAACCCACAGACCTTTTCACTCAATTGCTGAAATAGCCATCTAACTTTCTACAGTCTCTCCCAGAACACAGAAAAAAACCCACAGACCTTTTCACTCAATTGCTGAAATAGCCATCTAACTTTCTACAGTCTCTCCCAGAACACAGAAAAAAACCCACAGACCTTTTCACTCAATTGCTGAAATAGCCATCTAACTTTCTACAGGTAGCCTTCTGGAAATCAGCTTCATTATATTTTACCTACTAAGTTGTTTAATTGTATGTGTTTGTATATTTAGTGATAATTCCTTTTGTTTTGTTTTTATTTTAAATGTATATATTACAGGCTGTGCTAGTCATAATTTGCATAGTTTAAGCAACTCTTGTCCATTTATCTGTATTTGTTTGGTTTTATTTCACCCCTTGTCTGTCTTGTATGTCTGTCTTATCTCTGCAATATTTTGTTTTTTGATGTGTTTTTTGGTTTCTGCATGAATGACCCTTAGCTTAAAATGTCCATAAATGTACCCTCCCACTCATTTTAACACATTTTCTCTGGGCCATCATTAACCAATTTATCTCTCTCCCTTTACACAGTCTCTCCCAGAACACAGAAAAAACCCCACAGACCTTTTCACTTAATTGCTGAAATAGCCATCTAACTTTCTACAGGTAGCCTTCTGGAAAACAGCTTCCCTCCCACCCTACCCCTCACCCCACGCTCATTTCCTCATTTCCTCATTTATAGATAGTCTCCCACACAACTTTAACTCTCCTAAAATGACAGGTGCAAACACTGATCAGCACATCCTTCCATTCCCTTAACCCCATAGACTACACAGTACTTTTATTATATTATGTTTCACATACCTTTTTGTTCCCTTATGCAATTGTTACAGCAATTCTGTGTCTTTTATTTTTAACTGGTTCCCAATTCTGTAAAAATGCTCAACATAATTATATTCCTTTTTGCTACCCTTTGTCTCTATAACAAACTACACTATTCAATTACTCCTTCTCCCTCTCCACCTGCACTGTTCATTAGCCCATCTCTCTTAAACTCACCTTACTTTTCTACTCATGAACTTTACCTACTCCTAAACACTCTCTCTACCCCCTGCAGCTCATCTCAAAAGCAGTCTCACTACTGCAAATCTGTATCTCATCTCATGTCACTCTCCCTCTTGCTTCTACTTACTGCTGGTGACATCTCCCCTAATCCTGGTCCCCAACCACTGACAAGCCGTGCACATCCATGTGTACCATCCCATAGACTCAGAAAACAAAACTCTGCTCACCTTACTCACATTCCTCTTGCATCTAAAGCCACTACCCCTTTCACCTGTGCACTCTGGAACTCTCGCTCTGTTTGCAACAAACTCACTTCTATACATGACCTCTTCATCTCCCGCTCCCTCAACCTTCTGGCCCTAACAGAAACCTGGCTTTCTCCCCTAGACACAGCATCCACTGCTGCTCTTTCACATGGGGGTCTCCACTTCAGCCACACTCCTAGGTCTGGTAATAGACAAGGAGGTGGTGTAGGTATTTTACTTTCCTCTCGTTGCACCTTCCAACAAATACACCCTATCTCTTCCCTCACTTTTCCCTCATTCGAAACCCACATAATTCGCTTATTCTCCCCTCTCTCTGTACGTGTTGCAGTCATATACCGACCCCCTGGCTCTGCAACTCAATTTCTAGATCACTTGGCTGCCTGGCTACCCTACTTCCTTTCCTCAGACACCCCTGCCCTCATTCTTGGCGACTTCAACATCCCCCTTAACAATCCCACTGCCTCATCTGCTAAACAACTTCTGCAACTCACTTCCTCTTTCGGTCTGTCACAGTGGACTGATTCTCACACTCACAAAGACGGTCACTCCCTTGACCTGATCTTTAGCTATCGATGCACTCTCTCAAACTTCTCAAACTCCCCTTTTCCTCTTTCTGACCACAATCTCCTTACCTGCAACATATCATCCCTTCCTACAACTCTCCCACCTTCTACTCCTCACACCAAACTTCACAGAAGTATTAGGTCTTTAGATCAGCAACAACTTGCTAATTCCCTTCAACCACTCCTCTCATCCTTCTCCACCTTTTCCTGCCCTGAACAATCTATCTGCCACTATAATTCCACCCTTATATCCGTCCTTGACAATCTCGCCCCTCTTACCACTGCTAGGAAATCACACACTCATCCCCAGCCCTGGCATACTCCTCTGACACGGTACCTATGCAGATGTTCCCGTACTGCAGAACGGCATTGGAGAAAATCACGGAGTTCAGCTGATTTTCTTCATTACAAATTCATCTTGAACTCCTACTACTCTGCCCTTAATCTCCACAAGCAACACTACTTCTCTACTCTTATCTCTAATCTTTCTTCAAACCCAAAACGTCTGTTCGCCACTTTCAATACTCTCCTCCGCCCTCCCCACTTCCTAATACAACTTCTCTGTCAGCTCAAGACTTTGCCAGTCACTTCACTAACAAAATTGACTCCATCAGACATGAAATCAGCTCTCAACACAATTCCATTCTCTCCCCCCCTCAAATACTCTCACTCAACCACAACCCTCATAACCTGAAACTTAGTTCATTCTCTCCTGTCATTGAAGATGAAGTTTCAGCACTTATACTGCGCTCTCACCTCACTACCTGTCCCCTTGACCCTATCCCCTCACAGCTGCTCCCCTCTCTCTCTGCTACCCTTACCCCTATGCTAACACACATTTTCAACCTCTCCCTCAGCACTGGTACATTTCCCTCATCGATGAAACATGCGCTGGTCACAATTATCCTCAAAAAACCTTCCCTTGATCCTACTTCCCCATCAAACTACCGCCCAATTTCCCTCCTCCCTCTTGCTTCAAAGCTTCTCGAAAAACTAGTATATGCACGCCTATCCCATTTCCTTACGTTAAACTCCCTTCTTGACCCGCTGCAATCTGGATTTCGTCCCTATCACTCCACAGAGACAGCTATTGTTAAGGTCACCAACGACCTACTTACAGCTAAATCAAAAGGCCACTTCTCTCTGCTTATCCTCCTTGATCTGTCCGCAGCCTTTGACACTGTCGACCACCCTCTTTTGCTCCAAATCCTCCAATACTTCGGCATCTGTGACACAGCCCTTTTGTGGCTCTCTTCCTACCTGTCAAACCGTACCTTCAGTGTAGCCTTCTCTGGGGCCTCCTCTGCCCCATCACCACTTTCTGTCGGAGTACCGCAAGGCTCTGTCCTCGGTCCCCTTCTCTTCTCAATCTATACGTCATCACTAGGTTCCCTAATTAAGTCCCACGGTTTCCAATATCATTTGTATGCCGATGACACCCAAATCTACTTCTCTGCACCAGAACTATCTCCTTCCTTGCTAACCCGTGTCACTAACTGTCTTTCTCACATCTCTTCCTCGATGTCCTCTCACTACCTCAAGCTAAATCTCTCCAAAACTGAGCTCCTCGTTTTCCCCCCTTCTTCCAAAATCTCCACCCCCAATATCTCTATAACTGTCGACAACTCCATCATTACCCCTACCCCGCATGCCCGATGTCTCGGGGTCACATTTGACTCAGATCTTTCCTTCACTCCTCACATTCAGTCCTTGGCTACAGCCTGCCGCTTCCACCTTAAAAACATCTCTAAAATTAGACACTTTCTTACACAAGACACAACTAAGATTTTAATCCACTCTCTCATTCTTTCCCGCCTTGATTACTGCAACTCTGTCCTCTCTGGTCTCCCCACCTGCCGCCTAGCTCCTTTACAATCCATAATGAATGCCTCTGCCAGACTCGTCTTCCTTACACGTCGCTCTTCATCTGCTGCGCCTCTCTGCCAATGCCTTCACTGGCTTCCTCTTGCCTCTAGGATCAAACACAAAACTCTCACTCTGACATACAAAGCCCTGAACTGCACTGCTCCCCCCTACATCTCAGACCTTGTCTCCAGATACTCTCCCTCCCGTCCCCTTCGCTCTACTCATGACCTCCTACTCTCCACCTCTCTTGTCACCTCATCACACTCCCGTTTACAGGACTTCTCCAGACTGGCTCCCATCTTGTGGAACTCTCTGCCTCGCTCCACAAGACTCTCTTCTAGTTTTAAAAGCTTCAAGTGCTCCCTAAAGACTCTACTGTTCAGGGACGCATACAACCTACGCTAACCTTTCCTAATACCAGTTCCTCTCCTCCACTGCAATCCCCTGAACCTTCTTAGTATGTAAGCCTAAAAGTCCAGCTGTTTGCAGATCACCTTCTTAAGAGCTGACTACAACAATGCAACTCTTGGCAGGGCCCTCTACCCTGTAATTGTTTTGTTGTACTCCCCCTTTGTTTATAGCGCTGCGGAATCTGTTGGCGCTCTACAAATAACCGATAATAATAATAATAATAAAGTTTGGGAATGGTGGTTTAGGGATTAATAGATTTGGTTAGTGTCTGCGATGTCTGGGAACTGCGGTTTAGGGGTTAATAGGTTTAGTTAGTGTCGGCGATGTCGGGAAACTGTGGTTTGGGGGTTAATAGGTTTAGTTAGTGTTGGCAATGTTTGGGAACGGTGATTTAGGGTTAAAGGGACACTCAATCAAAATTAAACTTTCATTATTCAGATAGAGCATGCCATTTTAAACAAATTTCCAATTTACTTCCATTAACTAAATGTGCGCAGTCTTTTTATATTTAAACTTTTTGAGTCACCAGCTCCTACTGAACATGTGCAAGAATAAGTGTGTATGCATTTGTGAATGGCTGATGGCTGTCACATGGTACGTGTATGCATTTGTGATTGGCTGATGGCTGTCACATGGTACAGGGGAAGTGGAAAAAGACATAACTTTTAAAATTGTCAGAAAAAAAATCTACTACTCATTTGAAGTTCAGACTAAGTGCTATTGCATTGTCTTGTTATCTTGCATTTGTTGATTATGCAAATCTACTGTGTTGACTGGTCCTTTAATACCTTTATTTAGTGTCAGTGATGTCAGGGAACTGCGGTTTGGGGGTTAATAGGTTTAGTTAGTGTTGGCAATGTTTGGGAATGGTGGTTTAGGGGTTAATAGGTTTAGTTATTGTCGGCGATGCCGGGGAAACTGCGGTTTAGGGGTTAATAGGTTTAGTTAGTGTCTGAGATGTCAGGAAACTGTGGTTTAGGGGTTAATAGGTTTAGTTAGTGTTGTCGGTGTTTTTTGGGAACAGCGGTTTAGGGTTAATAGCTTTATTTAGTGTTGGTGATGTCGGGGAACAGCGGTTTAGGGGTTAATAGGTTTATTGAGGGGTGGCGGTTTAGGGGTTAAAAGGTTTAGGTAGTGTTGGTGATGTGGGGGGATGGAGGTTTAGGGGTTAATAGCTTTATTTAGTGCGGCAATGTGGGTGGCAGCGGTTTTAGATAATTTTGTTTCGGCAATCGCCGGCACATTAGTTATGTTAAGTTAAATCGTTTTTTCTGATCCATTCTTTATTCATATGCACTATTCTATTCTAAACTTCAGAATAGAATAATGCATATGAATAAAGAATAGATCTGAAAAAACGAAACGGATCCGAAAAAACTATTTAACTTAACATAACTAATTTGCCAAATATTTTTTTTTAAAACTTAATTAAACTAATTTGCCGAAACAAAATTATTTACTTAACTAATGAAATCAAAAAGAAAAGACATTTTTAGCGTTACACATGTCTACTGATTTTACTACTTGAAATTACATACTATTTCAGGAACTGTTGTTTAGAAAAAGGTTAATAAGGTGAAATCAGTATGGGGAGGTGGAGACAGCAAATTCCAATATGCTCAGTCGTTGAAATATACCAATCTGGAATATCTTAAACATAGAGCAAGGCCAAAATAAAAGTTATATTATTTTTCAAATATGGCCCCAATTCTAATACATTAAATTTCACATAAAAAATTGTTTATTAATTTCAGGTGTTTTTTAGCTTTCTTTTCTATCCATTTCTATATGTCAGCTTTTCTCCTTTTTTCACTTTTCTCTTTTTTCATATTTTTTTTATTTATTTTTGTAGGGATGTTTACACAAACCTATACATAACTGAATAATGTGTGGTTAAAGGGATAGAAAAATAAAATGAATGCTTACCTGATAAATCAATTTCTTTCATGGTGGTGAGCAGTTTTAATTTTGACAAACAAAATTCGATTTAGTCTTAGTTTTAGTCTTTTGACTAAAATGCCATTTTAGTTTTAGTCGTATTTTAGTCATCTGAATTGTTTTAGTTTTAGTCTAGTTTTAGCCGACTGAATCTCCAGCAGATTTTAGTCTACTAAATCTACAGTAGATTTTAGTCGACTAAAATCTAAGGGGTTTAGTTAAAGAGGCCTATTTATCAAGCCATCAACTGTGCTGCATTCAACGGCACCAATACGCTCGCCTAACATCGCAGCCGCGGACCTGAATACGATTTCCATATTTATCAAAAAAAGCTGTCAAAAAGCCGCGCACCAAGTACGGGACGATGAGCAGCGGACTGTTATTAACTAACAGTCATCGATCTCGCTGCTATTCAGCTTTTTCCCAACTTTTTCAGCCAATAGGATTGAGCTCGCATTCTATTGGCTGATTGGATCAGCCAATAGGATGAAAGCTCAATCCTATTGGCTGATTGCAACAGCCAATAGGATTTTTTCCACCTTAATTCCTATTGGCTGATAGAATTCTATCAGACAATCGGAATGTAAGGGACGCTATCTTGGATGACGTAATTTAAAGGGAAACTTCATTGTTCTGAAGACGTCGGTAGAAGAGGATGCTCCGCACCAGATGTCTTGAAGATGGAGCCGCTCCGCGCCAGATGGATGAAGATAATAGATGCGGTCTGGATGAAGATAATAGATGCGGTCTGGATGAAGACTTCTGCCAGCTTGGATGAAGACTTTGGCCCGCTTGGATGAAGACTTCTGCCGGCTTCGCTGAGGACTTCTGCCGCTTCGTTGAGGATGGATGTTGGGTCTTCAAAAACTGTAAGTGGATCTTCAGGGGTTAGTGTTAGGTTTTATAAGGGTTTATTGGGTGGGTTTTAATTTTAGATTAGGGGTTTGGGCTGAAAAAGAGCTAAATGCCCTTTTAAGGGCAATGCTTATCCAAATGCCCTTTTCAGGGCAATGGGGGCTTAGGTTTTTTAGATAGGATTTTATTGGGGGGGTTTGGTTGTGTGGGTGGTGGGTTTTACTGTTGGGGGGGTATTTGTATTTTTTTTTTACAGGTAAAAGAGCTGATTTCTTTGGGGCACTGCCCCGCAAAAGGCCCTTTTAAGGGCCATTGGTAGTTTATTGTAGGCTATGTTTTTTTTTTATTTTGGGGGGGCTTTTTTATTTTCATAGGGCTATTAGATTAGGTGTAATTAATTTAAATATTTGATATTATTTATTTTTTATTTTTTGTAATTTAGTGTTTTTTATTTTGCATAACTTAGTAGTTATTTTTTTTTGTAACTTAGTAATTTTTAATAGTAGATTTAAATAATTTGAGTAGGGTTAGGTTTTTAAATATATAATATAGTTAATTTAATTTGTAGTTTAATGTAATTGTAGTATAATAGTTAGGGTGGGTTAATTAATAGTTTAATATAGTTTAATGTAATTTTAGTATAATAGTTAGGGTAGGTTAATTAATAGTTTAATATAGTTTAATTTAATTCTAAAGGTAAGTTTAAATTTATTATAAGATAGAGATGAGGTAATTTTAATGTAAAGTTAGCGGGTTGTTAGGTTTAGGGGTTAATAGATTAATTTAGTTTATGGCGATGTGGGAGGGCTGGCGGTTTAGGGGTTAATAGGTTTAGTAAGTGGTAGTGATGTGGGAGGCCAGGGGTTTAGGGGTTAATACATTTATTTAGTTGCAGAGGGATAGGGGTTAATAAATTTAATTAATTGCGGTGATGTCGGGGAGCAGCGGGATAGGGGTTAATAACATTATTTAGTTGCGGCGATGTTGGGGCAGCAGATTAGGGGTGTTTAGACTCGGGGCTTATGTTAGGGTGTTAGGTGTAAACGTAACTTTTATTCTACCATAGAAATCAATGGGATATCTGGCAGCATCGAACATAAGCTTTCGCTGTTTTCAGACTCCCATAGATTCCTATGGCATCCGCGGCCTCCAGTGTGGCGGATTGAAAACCAGGTACGCTGGGCCGGAATAGTGGTGAGCGTACCTGTTAGAAGTTTGATAACTAGCAAAAGGTGTCAGATTGTGCCGAATTTGTATTTGGAACATCTGTAATGACGTAAGCATCGATCTGTGTCAGACTGAGACCGGCGGATCGTATGTTACGTCACAGATTTCAACTTTTGCCGGTCTGTAGGCTTTGATAAATGAGGCGAATCAGGCTTGCCACAATTACGCTGCGGAATTCCAGCGTATTTGCGGTTGATGGCTTGATAAATAGGCATCAAAGTGTAATGCATTATTTAAGCATATCTCTATAATTTTCAAACTGATTATATACTCCAGGAGTAAACATAACACCTGTTAATATTTATGGTATTAAGGTTTAAACATGCAATACAGACACAGATTCAGCCGTTGTGATATATAACATCTTAATTAAACTTAAAATTAAATAAAATTTAAAACAAAACTGTAAACTGTATTGACTGTATTGAACATATTACCCAATATAAAAACTTAAACAGTTCTCTGTTAATAATTAAAACAAGTATCAAGTAACTCAACACAACAAAAAGTTTCTGCAGCTAGCTCAGGCACAGCATATCTTAAACCCATACTCATGGGTTATGCTTATTTCTATAGGAAGAATCAATTGATTGTTCACAGATTCGAAAAATAACAATATTATCACTACTCTAGAACTTCCAAACTCATTATATACTCCTGGAGTAAAGGTTTATTAACCTGTTTTTATTTATGGTATTAAGGTTTGAACATGCAATACAAATTTAACAGATTTAACTGTTGTGGTATATAACATGGACTCTATTTATCAAGGTCTGTCGGACCTGATCCGACAATGCGGATCAGGTCCGCCAGACCTCGCTAAATACGGCGAGCAATACGCTCGCCTTATTCAGCATTGCACCAGCAGCTCACAATAGACCGCCAGCAGGTGGGGTGTCAATCAACCCGATCGTACTCAATCAGGTTGATTTCCGGCGATGTCTGTCCGCCTGCTCAGAGCAGGCGGACAGGTTATCGAGCAGCAGTCTTTGTGACTGCTGCTTCATAACTGCTGTTTCTGGCGAGTCTGAAGACTCGCCAGAAACAGGGGCCATCAAGCTCCATACGGAGCTTGTTAAATAGAGCCCTATGTCTTTATTTATCTTAAAATTTAATAAAATTAAGTTTTGAAAATGTGACAAAAGATCAGTAATTAGATATGGATTGATTATAACACCTTGCATAAAATGTTTTTGTCAGCAAATTTTGATTTAGTTTTAGTCATAGCCCACAAGCCATTATTTCAGGGATTCAATTCTTGGCCACTAGAAGGAGACAAAGATTCACAAAAGTCCCAGAGTACTTTATCCTTCCCTCCTCTCTGGTATGCTAGTCTTATGTATAGCCAAGCAAGCAGAAGGAAAAGACCAAGCAGGGGAACTGAGGTGAAAACTAGAAGTGCTTCCAGTTAAAACAATTACATAATTGTTTTAATAAAATAAAAATAAAAGTTCCAAGGAGGAGAAACTGGCTTAATCACTAGTGGTATCCCGCCTGAAGCTTGAACAAAGCTCTAAATGTCAAGATGCACAGCAAGTTTGTGGGATATAATAGAGAAAGGGCTGATATCTGACCCTTTAAAGAGTTAGAAGATAAACCTTTACCTAAGCCCTCTTGTAAAAATTGAAGAACTCTAGGAATCTTAAAAGAATGCCAGCTGAAATCTTATTTTTCACACCAGGAAAGAAAAACCTTCCAAATATTGTGATGTATTTTTCTCAAAACAGCCTGAATTAAAGTTTCAACTACAGAATCAGAAAAGCCTCTTTGTTTTAAAAATAGTTGTTCAATCTCCAAGCCTTCAAGTTGAGCGACTCAAGATCTTGAAGATAGAAGGGACTTTGAGACAAACGTTTGTGGCGTAATGGAAAAAATCACAGAGGACAACTAGACATTTGTACCAGATCTGCAAACCACATTATGGCCTAGATTTGGAGTTCGGTGGTAGCCGTCAAAACCAGCGTTAGAGGCTCCTAACGCTGGTTTTGGCCGCCCGCTGGTATTTGGAGTCAGTGATTAAAGGGTCTAACGCTCACTTTTCAGCCGCGACTTTTCCATACCGCAGATCCCCCTACGCCATTTGCGTAGCCTATCTTTTCAATGGGATCTTTCTAACGCTGGTATTTAGAGTCGTTTCTGAAGTGAGCGTTAGAGCTCTAACGACAAGATTCCAGCCGCCTGAAAATAGCAGGAGTTAAGAGCTTTCTGGCTAACGCCGGTTCATAAAGCTCTTAACTACTGTACCCTAAAGTACACTAACACCCATAAACTACCTATGTACCCCTAAACCGAGCTCCCCCCACATCGACACCACTCGATTAAAATTTTTAACCCCTAATCTGCCGACCGCCACCTACGTTATACTTATGTACCCCTAATCTGCTGCCCCTAACCCCGCCGACCCCTGTATTACATTTATTAACCCCTAACCTGCCCCCCACAACGTCGCCGCCAGCTACTTAAAATAATTAACCCGTAATCTTCCGACCGCAAAGCGCTGCCACCTACGTTATCCCTATGTACCCCTAATCTGCTACCCCTAACACCGCCGACCCCTATATTATATTTATTAACCCCTAATCTGCCCCCCTCAACGTCGCCGACACCTGCCTACACTTATTAACCCCTAATCTGCCGAGCGGACCTGAGCGCTACTATAATAAAGTTATTAACCCCTAATCCGCATCACTAACCCTATCATAAATAGTATTAACCCCTAATCTGCCCTCCCTAACATCGCCGACAGCTACCTTCAATTATTAACCCCTAATCTGCCGAGCGGACCTCACCGCTATTCTAATAAATGTATTAACCCCTAAAGCTAAGTCTAACCCTAACACTAACACCCCCCTAAGTTAAATATAATTTACATCTAACGAAATAAATTAACTCTTATTAAATAACTTATTCCTATTTAAAGCTAAATACTTACCTGTAAAATAAATCCTAATATAGCTACAATATAAATAATAATTATATTATAGCTATTTTAGGATTAATATTTATTTTACAGGCAACTTTGTAATTATTTTAACCAGGTACAATAACTATTAAATAGTTAAGAACTATTTAATAGTTACCTAGTTAAAATAATAACAAATTTACCTGTAAAATAAATCCTAACCTAAGATATAATTAAACCTAACACTACCCTATCAATAAAATAATTAAATAAACTACCTACAATTACCTACAATTAACCTAACACTACACTATCAATAAATTAATTAAACACAATTCCTACAAATAAATACAATTAAATAAACTATCTAAAGTACAAAAAATAAAAAAGAACTAAGTTACAAAAAATAAAAAAATATTTACAAACATAAGAAAAATATTACAACAATTTTAAACTAATTACACCTACTCTAAGCCCCCTAATAAAATAACAAAGCCCCCCAAAATAAAAAATTCCCTACCCTATTCTAAATTAAAAAAGTTACAAGCTCTTTTACCTTACCAGCCCTGAACAGGGCCCTTTGCGGGGCATGCCCCAAGAATTTCAGCTCTTTTGCCTGTAAAAGAATAAATACAATACCCCCCCCCAACATTACAACCCACCACCCACATACCCCTAATCTAACCCAAACCCCCCTTAAATAAACCTAACACTAAGCCCCTGAAGATCTTCCTACCTTGTCTTCACCATCCAGGTATCACCGATCCGTCCTGGCTCCAAGATCTTCATCCAACCCAAGCGGGGGTTGGCGATCCATAATCCGGTCCAGAAGAGGCTCCAAAGTCTTCCTCCTATCCGGCAAGAAGAGGACATCCAGACCGGCAAACATCTTCTCCAAGCGGCATCTTCGATCTTCTTCCATCCGGAGCGAAGCGGCAGGATCCTGAAGACATCCAGCGCGGAACATCCATCCGGACCGACGACTGAACGACGAATGACTGTTCCTTTAAGGGACGTCATCCAAGATGGCGTCCCTCGAATTCCGATTGGCTGATAGGATTCTATCAGCCAATCGGAATTAAGGTAGGAATTTTCCGATTGGCCGATCTAATCAGCCAATCAGATTGAGCTCGCATTCTATTGGCTGATCGGAACAGCCAATAGAATGCAAGCTCAATCTGATTGGCTGATTGGATCAGCCAATCGGATTGAACTTGATTCTGATTGGCTGATTCCATCAGCCAATCAGAAAATTCCTACCTTAATTCCGATTGGCTGATAGAATCCTATCAGCCAATCGGAATTCGAGGGACGCCATCTTGGATGACGTCCCTAAAGGAACAGTCATTCGTCGTTCAGTCGTCGGTCCGGAGGGATGTTCCGCGCTGGATGTCTTCAGGATCCTGCCGCTTCGCTCCGGATGGAAGAAGATCGAAGATGCCGCTTGGAGAAGATGTTTGCCGGTCCGGATGTCCTCTTCTTGCCGGATAGGAGGAAGACTTTGGAGCCTCTTCTGGACCGGATTATGGATCGCCAACCCCCGCTTGGGTTGGATGAAGATCTTGGAGCCAGGACGGATCGGTGATACCTGGATGGTGAAGACAAGGTAGGAAGATCTTCAGGGGCTTAGTGTTAGGTTTATTTAAGGGGGGTTTGGGTTAGATTAGGGGTATGTGGGTGGTGGGTTGTAATGTTGGGGGGGGTATTGTATGTTTTTTTTTACAGGCAAAAGAGCTGAAATTCTTGGGGCATGCCCCGCAAAGGGCCCTGTTCAGGGCTGGTAAGGTAAAAGAGCTTGTAACTTTTTTAATTTAGAATAGGGTAGGGAATTTTTTATTTTGGGGGGCTTTGTTATTTTATTAGGGGGCTTAGAGTAGGTGTAATTAGTTTAAAATTGTTGTAAGATTTTTCTTATGTTTGTAAATATTTTATTATTTTTTGTAACTTAGTTCTTTTTTATTTTTTGTACTTTAGCTAGTTTATTTAATTGTATTTATTTGTAGGAATTGTGTTTAATTAATTTATTGATAGTGTAGTGTTAGGTTAATTGTAGGTAATTGTAGGTAGTTTATTTAATTATTTTATTGATAGGGTAGTGTTAGGTTTAATTATAACTTAGGTTAGGATTTATTTTACAGGTAAATTTGTTATTATTTTAACTAGGTAACTATTAAATAGTTCTTAACTATTTAATAGCTATTGTACCTGGTTAAAATAATTACAAAGTTGCCTGTAAAATAAATATTAATCCTAAAATAGCTATAATATAATTATAATTTATATTCTAGCTATATTAGTATTTATTTTACAGGTAAGTATTTAGCTTTAAATAGGAATAAGTTATTTAATAAGAGTTAATTTATTTCGTTAGATTTAAATTATATTTAACTTAGGGGGGTGTTAGTGTTAGGGTTAGACTTAGCTTTAGGGGTTAATCCATTTATTAGAATAGCGGTGAGCTCCGATCGGAAGATTAGGGGTTAATAATTGAAGTTAGGTGTCGGCGATGTTAGGGAGGGCAGATTAGGGGTTAATACTATTTATGATAGGGTTAGTGAGGCGGATTAGGGGTTAATAACTTTATTATAGTAGCGCTCAGGTCCGCTCGGCAGATTAGGGGTTAATAAGTGTAGGCAGGTGTCGGCGACGTTGAGGGGGGCAGATTAGGGGTTAATAAATATAATATAGGGGTCGGCGATGTTAGGGCAGCAGATTAGGGGTACATAGGGAGAACGTAGGTTGCGGCGGTTTACGGAGCGGCAGATTAGGGGTTAAAAAAAATATGCAGGGGTCAGCGATAGCGGGGGCGGCAGATTAGGGGTTAATAAGTGTAAGGGTAGGGGTGTTTAGACTCGGGGTACATGTTAGGGTGTTAGGTGCAGACGTAGGAAGTGTTTCCCCATAGGAAACAATGGGGCTGCGTTAGGAGCTGAACGCTGCTTTTTTGCAGGTGTTAGGTTTTTTTTTCAGCTCAAACAGTCCCATTGTTTCCTATGGGGGAATCGTGCACGAGCACGTTTTTGAGGCCGGCCGCGTCCGTAAGCAACTCTGGTATCGAGAGTTGCATTTGCAGTAAAAATTCTCTACGCTCCTTTTTTGGAGCCTAACGCAGCATTTGTTTGAACTCTCGATACCAGAGTTAATTTTATGGTGCGGCCAGAAAAAAGCCCGCGGAGCGTTAACAGCCCTTTTACCGCCGAACTCCAAATCTAGGCCTATATATGGTCAAACTGGAGCAATCAGAATCAACTCCACCTTTGGATCCCTTGATCTTGCAAAGTATCTGGGAAGTTTGTTGCTCAAATGACACCATAAATCTGGTTGAAAACATCTAGATGGAGAGACAATTCCCCTGAGAAATTCTGCTTCCCAGTTGTACATAACTAGGATATGAATAGCAGAATTTCAGGAAACTTCTTTCATCACTAGGGAACTGTGAGCTCCCCGTTGGTGATAGGTATAGACCACTGCTGAGAAATTGGCCCTGATGTTCAAAACCTCTCTGCTCAGGTGCAATATTGTAAAATAATCCTCCAGCCCTGTGATATCCATAGTGAAATGTTCAAAAGGCAGTTTTTTTGTATGTGAAGGAGAGACAAGCCCAGTGCAATATATCACTGCATGACATGACAGTTCTGCTGCATATACACTTTGTGCTTTCAATTTTATATAACTTTACACTTTAGATTAAATTCAAATACATTTTAAATTTACACTTTCTGTTTTGTATTTTATTTTGTATACAACAGTGTATTTAGGATTGTGATATTAAAAATTCTGATTAAGCTTTCACAGTTTCTGTATAGCCACATTAAGCTCATACTTTGTAAATCTGTGTGTATCTTTTCCAAATTAGATTGCACTTTACATGTCTTTCATTTAAATAAAATCAAAAAACTATCAGCTTCAGTTTCACAGAGAGCGTCATTACTTTGTATGGGCCAGATAATCAACATTCTCTAGTTTGGAGAGAAATTATAGTGCTGAATTCATAGAGGCAGAACTCACTGAATTCTTTAAACAAAAAAAGGGAGGAACCTGGAAATCCATAGAAAATAATGAAGCTCTATGGGATACAAAATTTTACATAGGAGAGAGAAGGTAACTGGAAAACCCTTGGGGCTGATATAAAGGCTTCGTTTGCATCAATTACAAATTAAACTGAAATGTTTTTACTACAATTTAACTTCCTTTTGCCTATATTACTATTCTCTTAGTTACATTAAGTGTATTGTGAATTTTGAGCAAACTTCACTTGCATACAGCTGGCGAGACAAATCAGTGAGACCAGCTTGCAATATAATTTGTAAAAGCTACACAGAAATATGATAGTAATTTGTTAAAGTAACAAAGAAACTTTCAAAACATCAGAATTTGTAAAATCAATGCTAGAGCTAAATTTAACTATATTAAAATATAAATGATAAAGTGCAAATCTTAAATGCTATAATACTAAAAGATCTAAAGTGTGCATGAAGTGTAACAAAACTCTATCATGCAGTGCTGTATTGCACTGAGTTTGTCTCTCATTCATATATAGAAATGAGAGAAATCTCACAGTCCTGGAGATTTATGCCCCTTTTTCTTTTGAATATTCAGTGAGTTCAACCCCTGTGAAGTCTGAACTGCAATTTCTCTCAAAGCTGGAGAACATTTGAATATCAAGGCCTCTGTCTGATTGAAAATGCAGATATGTTTCTTGTTTTAGGAGAAGTCAGCTCTGAATGGTCCGGAAGATTGCAGTCCTAGTATATTTTTTGGTAACCTCGCCTCCTGAGGAGACCAAACTCCTTGTGCTCTCTTGGGCCATACTTCAACCCCACTCAAGAGACTTGCTTCTGTTGTGACTTAAGTCCAGCTTGGGCATAGAAAGAATGCCCCCAGATAAATGAATTGGTGATTTGTCCACCAGGACAGAGACTGTCTCAATTCTTTGAGAAAGCTATGTATGGTAATTGCACCATAGACGTAGCAAGCAGAGTTGAAGAGTTCTCAAAAGGAATAACATCTGATGCTACTATCATCAAACATAACAATTAAATGCACAGAACTACTGTAGGATATTAAAGAGACGGAAGAGTTACTCAAGCTGTCTAAAGCTTTAATCTCTTTTGATCCGTTAAGGAAAGTCTTATAGAAATTGAGTCAATAATGACTCCTAGGAAAGAGACCCTGGTCTGTAAAGAAGCAAAACTCTTTTGAAAGTTGATTCTCCAACTACGCCTTTGCAGAAAACAACAAATGTTTGTTTGTATGAAAAACAGCTAAAGATAAAGTTGGATTCTGAATGAAAATAAAATCCAGGTATGAAGCCACCAAACTATATTGAGCCCTTATTACAGACAGGAGAGTTCCTAGAAATGTATTTAAAAATTCTGTGGGTTGTATCTAGACCAACAAACTGAAAATGTTGTCCTGAAAGGTAAACCTTGAAAAATTGGTAGTTGTCTTATTGGATAGGGCTATGAAGGTAAGCATCATTGAAGTCAATTGTGGACATATAATGGCTCTTCTGTGCCAGAGGGAGAATAGTCCAAAATGTTTCTATCTTCAAATTAGGAACCCTAAGAAACATAAGAGTTTTGAAAACTAAAATAGGCCTTTAAGTCCATTTCTCGGGGACAATAAAAAGGTTTGAGTAAAACCCTTGGCCTTGTTCCAAAACATGAAACACATTGTAAGAAGGCATTTGTCTTTACAGTGACCTTTGAAGAAGCCTTCTTCAGGAAAGGTCTTGATTTGAGGAAGATTCTTTACCCTTGGGACGCTATATTTAAAACCCAGGGATCCTGAACAGACTGAGACCACACATCCTGAAGCAGGCATAATCTCCCCCCTACCAGAAGAATGTCATGATTGGGGTTGCATCTTCTAGCAAATTTGAAAATGGGAGAAGGCTTTATTTGTACTTTTTGGCCTTGTTCCAATTAGGTTTGGACTTCCAGGAAAATCTGGAAAATTTTGGTTTCTGTGATGACAAAGTGTACTTGATTGACAAAAGGAACAAAATGATTGCTTGCTTTATTCTTCCCCTTAGACCTTGTGTCCTCAAAGATAAACCTCTAGTCACAGGAGAACTAATTAGGTTCAGACTAGGGCCAAAGAATAAATCTTCCCTTGAAAAGGGGGAGAGATAAAAGTTTAGATTTGGAAACCATGTCAGCAGATCATGACTTTAACCACAAGGCCCTTCTAGTTAGAACAGCTAAAGACATATCTTTAGCATTAATCTTGATAATTTCCACCACTACATCACAAATGAAGGCATTATCAGATCATATGAGTTGAACATTTTTCTCTACAGAATAATCTGAAAAATCATCAGATAAATTGTCACAACACAGAGTAGAGGCTACAGCTACACAAGTAATACTGATTGCTGGTCTGATAGTAAACTTGCTTGTTGAAATGTCTTTATGTGAAAAGACTAACTTCCACTCCAGTGAATCTTTTTTTTTTCTCTTAAGGAATAGTAGTCTGTTTAGCTAATGTGGACAAAGCACCACCCACCTTAAGAATGTTTACCCAGAGCTCTAAACTAGAAGCCAGAAAAAGAAACCTCTTCTTAAATTTTGAAGCTGGATTATAAGGTATACCTGGCTTAAATGACTCCTTAGTGATTATTTCTATAATAGCTTCAGGAACCATTAAAATGTCTAGAGTTTTAGCAGTAGGTTTGAAAATTAAGTCCAGTTGTTTGACAGACCTTTCCTCCTTAGGCATAGGGTCCTGTACACCTAGGTTACATAAAACCTCTTTTAGGAAAGTGCAAGATGTTCAAACATGAACATGAATGAGGAGTATTCTGTGGCATCTATTTATCAAGCCGTAAACCGCAAATACGCTGGAATTCCGCAGCATATTTGTGGCGAGCCTGATTCCCCTTAGTTATCAAACCCTACAGACCGGCAAAAGTAGAAATCTGTGATGTAACATACGATCCGCCGGACTCAGTCCGACACAGATCGATGCTTACATCACTCCAGATGTTCCGAATGCAAGTTCGGTACAATCTGACTACTTTTGCTAGTTATCAAATAACTAGCAGGTACACTCGGCACTATTCCAGCCCAGCGTACCTGGTACGCATCCTCCAGGGCGGCGGATGCCATAGGAATCAATGGGAGTCTGAAAGCAACGAAAGCTTATGTTCGCTGCTGCCCGATATCCCATTGATTCCTATGGGAGAACAAATTAACGTTTATACCTAACACCCTAACATGTACCCCGAGTCTAAACATCCCTAATCTGCCCCCCCTACAACGCTGCCACCTACATTATACTTATTAACCCCTAAACCGCCGCTCCCGGAGTCCGCCGCAACTAAATAAAGTGTTTAACCCCTAAACAACCGCTCCCGGAGCCCACCACCACCTACATTATATTTATTAACCCCTAATCTGTCCCCCTACACTGCCGCCACCTACATTATACTTACTAACCCCTAAACCGGTGCTCCCAGAGCCCGCCGCAACTAAATAAAGTGTTTAACCCCTAAACCACCGCTCCCGGAGCCCACCGCCACCTACATTATATTTATTAACCCCTAATCTGCCCCCCCTACACCGCCGCCACCGACATTATATTAATTAAACCCTAATCCCCCCCCACTCCACCGCCACCTACATTATATTTATTAACCCCTAATCTGCCCCCTACACCACTGCCACTATATTAAATGTATTAATCCCTAAACTTAAGTCTAACCCTAACACCCCCTAACTTAAATATAATTTAAATAAATCTAAATAAATATTCCTATCATTAACTAAATTATTCCTATTTAGAACTAAATACTTACCTATAAAATAAACCCTAATATAGCTACAATATAACTAATAGTTACATTGTAGTTAGCTTAGGATTTATTTTTATTTTACAGGCAAGTTTGTATTTATTTTAACTAGGTAGAATAGTTATTAAATAGTTCTTAACTATTTAATAACTACCTAGTTAAAATAAATACAAAAGTACCTTTAAAATAAAACCTAACCTAAGTTACAATTACACCTAACTCTACACTATAATTACATTAATTACCTAAATTAAATACAAATTAATAAAATTAAATACTATTATCTAAAGTACAAAAACCCCCCACTAAATTACAGAAAATAATAAAATAATTACAAGATTTTTAAACTAATTACACCTAATCTAATCCCCCTAACAAAATAAAAAAGCCCCCCAAAATAAAAAAAGCCCTACCCTACACTAAATTACAAATAGCCCTTAAAAGGGCTTTTTGCGGGGCATTGCCCCAAAGTAATCAGCTCTTTTACCTGAAAAAAAGTATAATACCCCCAACATTAAAACCCACCACCCACACACGCAACCCTACTCTAACACCCACCCAATCCCCCCTTAAAAAAAACTAACACTAACCCCTTGAAGATCACCTTACCTTGAGAAGTCTTCACCCAACCGGGCCGAAGTCCTCAACGAAGCCGGACGAAGTGGTGCTCCAGACAGGCAGAAGTCTTCATCCAAGCTGGGCAGAAGAGGTCCTCCAGACGTGCAGAAGTCTTCATCCAGATGGCATCTTCTATCTTCATCCATCCGACGTGGAGCATCCTCTTCTTCCGATGTCTTCTTCAACAATGACGGGTCCTTTAAGTGACGTCATCCAAGATGGCGTCCCTTCAATTCCGATTGGCTGATAGAATTCTATCAGCCAATCGGAATTAAGGTAGGAAAAATCCTATTGGTTGATGCAATCAGCTAATAGGATTGAAGTTCAATCCTATTGGCTGATCCAATCAGCCAATAGGATTGAGCTTGCATTCTATTGGCTGTTCCAATCAGCCAATAGAATGTGAGCTCAATCCTATTGGCTGATTGCATCAACCAATAGGATTTTTCCTATCTTAATTCTGATTGGCTGATAGAATAGAATCAGCCAATCGGAATTGAAGGGACGCCATTTCGGATGACATCACTTAAAGAACCCGTCATTGCTGAAGAAGACATTGGAAGAAGATGATGCTCTGCGTCGGAAGTCTTGAAGATGGAGCCGCTCCGCGCCGGAAGGATAAAGATAGAAGATGCCGTCTGGAAGAAGACTTCTGCCCGTCTGGAGGACCTCTTCTGACCGGCTTGGATGAAGTCTTCTGCCCGTCTGGAGGACCACTTCGGCCCGGTTGGGTGAAGACTTCTCAAGGTAAGGTGATCTTCAAGGGGTTAGTGTTAGGTTTTATAAGGGGGGATTGGGTGGGTTTTAGAGTAGGGTTGGGTGTGTGGGTGGTGGGTTTTAATGTTGGGGGGTTATTGTACTTTTTTTCAAGTAAAAGAGCTGATTACTTTGGGGCAATGCCCCGCAAAAAGTCTTCTTAAGGGCTATTTGTAATTTAGTGTAGGGTAGGGATTTTTTTATTTTGGGGGGGGATTTTTTATTTTGTTAGGGGGATTAGATTAGGTGTAATTACAGGGAGTGCAGAATTATTAGGCAAATGAGTATTTTGACCACATCATCCTCTTTATGCATGTTGTCTTACTCTAAGCTGTATAGGCTCGAAAGCCTACTACCAATTAAGCATATTAGGTGATGTGCATCTCTGTAATGAGAAGAGGTGTGGTCTAATGACATCAACACCCTATATCAGGTGTGCATAATTATTAGGCAACTTCCTTTCCTTTGGCAAAATGGGTCAAAAGAAGGAGTTGACAGGCTCAGAAAAGTCAAAAATAGTGAGATATCTTGCAGAGGGATGCAGCACTCTTAAAATTGCAAAGCTTCTGAAGCGTGATCATCGAACAATCAAGCGTTTCATTCAAAATAGTCAACAGGGTCACAAGAAGCGTGTGGAAAAACCAAGGCGCAAAATAACTGCCCATGAACTGAGAAAAGTCAAGCGTGCAGCTGCCAAGATGCCACTTGCCACCAGTTTGGCCATATTTCAGAGCTCCAACATCACTGGAGTGCCCAAAAGCACAAGGTGTGCAATACTCAGAGACATGGCTAAGGTAAGAAAGGCTGAAAGACGACCACCACTGAACAAGACACACAAGCTGAAACATCAAGACTGGGCCAAGAAATATCTCAAGACTGATTTTTCTAAGGTTTTATGGACTGATGAAATGAGAGTGAGTCTTGATGGGCCAGATGGATGGGCCCGTGGCTGGATTGGTAAAGGGCAGAGAGCTCCAGTCCGACTCAGACGCCAGCAAGGTGGAGGTGGAGTACTGGTTTGGGCTGGTATCATCAAAGATGAGCTTGTGGGGCCTTTTCGGGTTGAGGATGGAGTCAAGCTCAACTCCCAGTCGTACTGCCAGTTTCTGGAAGACACCTTCTTCAAGCAGTGGTACAGGAAGAAGTTTGCATCCTTCAAGAAAAGCATGATTTTCATGCAGGACAATGCTCCATCACACGCGTCCAAGTACTCCACAGCGTGGCTGGCAAGAAAGGGTATAAAAGAAGAAAATCTAATGACATGGCCTCCTTGTTCACCTGATCTGAACCCCATTTAGAACCTGTGGTCCATCATCAAATGTGAGATTTACAAGGAGGGAAAACAGTACACCTCTCTGAACAGTGTCTGGGAGGCTGTGGTTGCTGCTGCACGCAATGTTGATGGTGAACAGATCAAAACACTGACAGAATCCATGGATGGCAGGCTTTTGAGTGTCCTTGCAAAGAAAGGTGGCTATATTGGTCACTGATTTGTTTTTGTTTTGTTTTTGAATGTCAGAAATGTATATTTGTGAATGTTGAGATGTTATATTGGTTTCACTGGTAAAAATAAATAATTGAAATGGGTATATATTTTTTTTTTGTTAAGTTGCCTAATAATTATGCACAGTAATAGTCACCTGCACACACAGATATCCCCCTAAAATAGCTAAAACTAAAAACAAACTAAAAACTACTTCCAAAACTATTCAGCTTTGATATTAATGAGTTTTTTGGGTTCATTGAGAACATGGTTGTTGTTCAATAATAAAATTAATCCTCAAAAATACAACTTGCCTAATAATTCTGCACTCCCTGTAGTTTAAAAATCTTGTAATTATTTTATTATTTTCTGTAATTTAGTGGGGGTTTTTGTACTTTAGATAATTTTATTTGATTCTAGTTAATTTAGGGATTTAATTTAATTTTAGTGTAGTGTTAGGTGTAATTGTCATTTAGGTTACTATTGTACCTAGTTAAAATAAATACAAAGTTGCCTGTAAAATAAAAATAAATCCTAAAATAGCTACAATGTAATTATTAGATATATTGTAGCTATTTTAGGGTTTATTTTATAGGTAAGTAGGACTAGGAATATTTATTTAGATTTATTTAAATTATATTTAAGTTAGGGGCTGTTAGGGTTAGAGTTAGACTTAGGTTTAGGGGTTAATAAATTTAATATAGTGGCGGCAGTGTAGGAGGGGCAGATTAGGGGTTAATAAATATAATTTAGGTGGCAGCGGTGTGGGGGGGCAGATTAGGGGTTAATAAATATAATGTAGGTGGTGTGGGGGGGCAGATTAGGGGTTAATAAATATAATGTAGGTGGCGGAGGTGTAGGCGGGGCAGATTAGGGGTTAATAAATATAATGTAGGTGTAGGGGGCAGATTAGGGGTTAATAAATATAATGTAGTTGGCGGCGGTGTAGGGGGGGCAGATTAGGGGTTAATAAATATAATGTAGGTGGCGGTGGGCTCCGTGAGCAGCGGTTTAGGGGTTAAACACTTTATTTATTTGCAGTAGGCTCCGGGAGCGGCTGTTTAGGAGTTAAAAACTTTATTTAGTTGCGGGGGGTCCTGGAGTGGTGACTTAAGGGTAAAACAGTATAGTATAGTGTGGGTGCTTAGTGACAGTTTACCAATAAAGCTGGGAAAAAGCCGAAGAGCAGTGAGATTGATGACTGTTAGTTAACAACAGACCGCTGCTCATCGCTCTGTACTTGGTGCGCGGCTTTTTGACGGCTTTTTTAGTAATTTTGGATAATGTATTCAGGACTGCGGCAGCGATGTTATGCAAACTTAGGCGAGCGTATTGGTGCCGTCGAATGCAGGTAAGTTGACGACTTAATAAATAGATGCCTGTATCTTGATCAGTGACTTTCTCCTGATCATCTGACATAATTTCACCTTCAAAAGTCAAATCTGAAGAGGCAGATACTGATTCAATGATAAGGTGTTTCACAGATCTGATCTTTTGAGATTCAGAGTTGCTAGATAAACTGACTGTAGGTTGAACATCAGACACAGTCCTTTTGTGCTTACTTGGAAAGGGCATAGCTGGCAATATCTCAGAAATTGTAGAGCGCACAAAATCCTTAAATACTGGAGAAAAATCTGTATAACTCCCCTGAGAAATGAACAGAGGGAGGACAGATTCCCTTAGAAGTAAGAGCAGCATTGGTTGGGTTAACAGGCAAAAAACAATCTATAGAGGAATTGCAAAGATGAGCTGGAGGAGTCATGGCTACCAGTTTGCAAAATACACATTTAAACACAATGTACATGTTATCAGTGGATCTAACTTATAAAGGGTCTGAATGTATAGAAGTGGGTACAGTTACAGTATGCTCCATGGACAGAAAAAATACAAACAAAAATGTTATTTATTAACTATAACAAAAAATCAATAAGGAGATAAAAATTATAAGGAATCAGGGTCCTGAGAAATAAATGAGCAGTAAAAGACCCTCTTAGTCATTTATAATAAATAATAAATTTAACATACCTAGCTCTGGAGATTTGAAAAAAAATCTTACCCTCTCCACACAGTGAAATGTTAACAGCAAGAAAACAGGCAGACATAGAAAAACGTTACTGTAGGCTGACAGGCAGAAACTGAGCATTAGTGTGACGGGAAAATATAGTTAAAGTTATGGTAAATCCAAGCGTTTTACAAATGCTCGGATTTACCATCACTAAAAATAAACTCTAGTTTCTGTCATCACTTACTAAAAAATGGGTGCTAAACTCACCCTTTCTGTTCTGAAATAAATTGCTAAACTCAGTGCCTCCAGCCACCCACAGCACAGCGCTTTTCTTCAATGAGGTGATGTTTCCACTTTTAAACCTATAGCCGTGAGTGTCAACTGAGATACTAGCATGGCTATAGGTTTAGAGGTGGAAACGTCAACCCATTGGTAAAGAGCGCTGTGCCGTGAGCGACCCGGAGGCAATAAGTTTAGCGATTTACTTCAGCACAGAAAGAGTGAGTTTAGCACCTGTTTTTTAGTAAGTGATGACAGAAACTAGAGTTTATTTTTAGTGATGATAAATCCTAGCATTTGTTAAATGCTTGGATCTACCTTCACGTTAACCATCGCACTGCCAAATACATGTAACTGTAGCACTGTGGGGATTAGAGCTGGAGTGAGCTAACCAGAAACATAAATGTGGGTCAATAGCGTTGGAAGACAAAACAAAAAACTACGTAGGAAGAAGGAGCATACAATCTATGAGGAGTGTGCTTCTTTAGGACTAACAAGAAAAATGCAAAGTATGTTAAAGGGAGATGAAAGACAAAATTAAACTTGCATGATTCAGATAGAGCATGTAATTTAAAATACTTTTAAATTCACTTCTATTTTTAAATGTGCTTCATTCTCTTGGTATCTCTTCTTGAAAAAGAATATGCACATATCTCACACTAGAGGGAACTAGCTGCTAATAGGTGCCTGCACACATTTGTCTCTTGTGATTGGCTAACTAGGTGTGTTCATCTAGCTGTCTAATGCTGTTCGATCAACAAAGGGTAACAATAGAAATGAGCAAATATGATAATATAAGTAAATTGGAAAGCTGTTTAAAATTGTATGTTATATCCAAATCATGAAAGACATTTTTGGGGTTTCCTGTTCCTTTAGAGAAAAAAATGACAGGCATCAAGAGAGTGCAAAGTGCAATAACGAGTGTGCTAAAGAACTTTGAGAGAAAAATCAAAATACAAAATATTACTGATAATAAAAAATAAAATCTACTAATAGAGTATGCCAAGTCCCCAATGTGCATTCCCTTAAATCATTAGACATTATAATAATTAGTCTAAAGTAAATAGTAAGTGTCTGTATAATTCTATGTCCTCATGTATGATGTATCTCCTGGATGGTGTACCTACTAATAGCCTGTGGGCTATGTTAGTGCATTCATTAGCTCACTTACCTTTAGATGCACTCACTTTACCGGGCTTACCCACAGCTGCAGGAATGACTGCTTCCAGTAGGGAGCCCATCCAGTGCTGTGAACATGGCAGCAGAGGATCTATGTGTGGAGTATATGGACGAACCAACAGGAGGAGGCTAAGGGACTGGTCCCCTCGACACCTGTGGCAGGCTTGTGGCTAACTCCTCACTGGGAGTATTTGTGCCACTACACAATACTTCAACCCCCCCCCTGTCTCTCAGTAGCAGCTCTCTGAGGGGGGAAATGGGCCTCAAATCGGTCTGAGGACTCCTCTCAATGAAAAATATAAAGTACCTCAATTCTTCAGCTTCCTACTTGGAGGCAAAGATAAGACTAGCATACCAGAGAGGTGGGAGGCATTAAGTACTCTGGGGATTTTGGGAATCTTTTCCTTCTCCTTAGTGGTCAGGAGGAGTAATGGCTTGTTAACTTTCACCACCTTATGAAAGAAACAGTCTGCAATGTGTTTTTTGAATTTATATTTTATAAAGTATATCAATTTATTATGTTGAAAATAACAATTTCATATAATGTTGTTGGTAATACAGGAAGTTAAATAAATGAATTCAAAAATGCATATTATAGTTAGTTAAATGTGGCAGATCATCTAAATTAATTGAGAGATCTGTGTCCAGTCAATGCTACACAACTTAGCTCACTAACGGCTAGATTTAGAGTTTTGTCGGTAACGACCCGCGTAGCTAACGCTGGCTTTTTTTTCCCGCACCTTTTAAATACAGCTGGTATTGAGAGTTTACAGAATAGCTGCGTTAGGCTCCAAAAAAGGAGCATAGAGCATAATTTACCGCCACTGCAACTCTCAATACCAGCGGTGCTTACGGACGCGGCCAGCTTCAAAAACGTGCTCGTGCACGATTTCCCCATAGGAAACAATGGGGCAGTTTGAGCTGAAAAAAAACCTAACACCTGCAAAAAAGCAGCGTTCAGCTCCTAACGCAGCCCCATTGTTTCCTATGGGGAAACACTTCCTAAGTCTGCACCTAACACCCAACATGTACCCCGAGTCTAAACACCCCAAACCCCTAATCTGCCGACCGGACCTCACCGCTACTATAATAAATGTATTAACCCCTAATCCGCCTCACTCCCGCCTCAATAACCCTATAATAAATAGTATTAACCCCTAATCTGCCCTCCCTAACATCGCTGACACCTAACTTCAAGTATTAACCCCTAATCTGCCGACCGGACCTCACCGCTACTCTAATAAATGTATTAACCCCTAAAGCTAAGTCTAACCCTAACACCCCCCTAAGTTAAATATAATTTAAATCTAACTAAATAAATTAACTCTTATTAAATAAATTATTCCTATTTAAAGCTAAATACTTACCTGTAAAATAAACCCTAATATAGCTACAATATAACAAATAATTATATTGTAGCTATTTTAGGATTAATATTTAATTTACAGGCAACTTTGTAATTATTTTAACCTGGTACAATAGCTATTAAATAGTTCATAACTATTTAATAGCTACCTAGTTAAAATAATTACAAAATTACCTGTAAAATAAATCCTAACCTAAGTTACAATTAAACCTAACACTACACTATCAATAAATTAATTACATAAAATACCTACAAATAAATACAATTAAATAAACTAACTAAAGTACAAAAAAATAAAAAAGAACTAAGTTACAAAAATAAAAAAATAATTTACAAACATTAGAAAAAGATTACAACAATTTTAAGCTAATTACACCTACT
The DNA here is from genome assembly GCF_027579735.1 of Bombina bombina. Lineage (NCBI taxonomy): Eukaryota > Metazoa > Chordata > Amphibia > Anura > Bombinatoridae > Bombina > Bombina bombina. The sequence continues at coordinate 590,511,259 of NC_069504.1, forward strand.
CTAAGCCCCCTAATAAAATAACAAAGCCCCCCAAAATAAAAAAATGCCCTACCCTATTCTAAAATTAAAATAGAAAAGCTCTTTTACCTTACCAGCTATTAAAAGGGCCTTTTGCGGGGCATGCCCCAAAGAAAACAGCTCTTTTGCCTGAAAAAAATAACATACAATATCCCCCCAACATTACAACCCACCACCCACATACCCCTAATCTAACCCAAACCCCCCTTAAATAAACCTAACACTGAGCCCCTGAAGATCTTCCTACCTTATCTTCACCACGCCGGGTATCTCCGATCGGTCCAGGCTCCGAAATCTTCATCCAAGCGGGGGCTGAAGAGGTCCATGATCCGGCTGAAGTCTTGGCCCAAGCGGGGGCTGAAGAGGTCCATGATCCGGCTGAAGTCTTCATCCAAGCGGGAGCTGAAGAGGTCCATGATCCGGCTGAAGTCTTCATCCAAGCGGGAGCTGAAGAGGTCCATGATCCGGCTGAAGTCTTCTATAAAGCGGCATCTTCAATCTTCTTTCTTCTGGATCCATCTTCATCCCGCCGATGCGGAACATCCTTCTTCACCGACGACTTCCCGACGAATGATAGAATCCTATCAGCCAATCGGAATTCGAGGGACGCCATCTTGGATGACGTCCCTTAAAGTAACCGTCATTCGTCGGTGAAGAAGGATGTTCCGCGTCGGCGGGATGAAGATGGATCCGGAAGAAAGAAGATTGAAGATGCCGCTTGATAGAAGACTTCAGCCGGATCATGGACCTCTTCAGCTCCAGCTTGGATGAAGACTTCAGCAGGATCATGGACCTCTTCATCTCCCGCTTGGATGAAGACTTCAGCCGGATCATGGACCTCTTCAGCCCCCGCTTGGGCCAAGACTTCAGCCGGATCATGGACCTCTTCAGCCCCCGCTTGGGCTTGGATGAAGATTTCGGAGACTCCTCTGGACCGATCGGTGATACCCGGCGTGGTGAAGATAAGGTAGGAAGATCTTCAGGGGCTAAGTGTTAGGTTTATTTAAGGGGGGTTTGGGTTAGATTAGGGGTATGTGGGTGGTGGGTTGTAATGTTGGGGGGGTATTGTATGTTATTTTTTACAGGCCAAAGAGCAGAATTCTTTGGGGCATGCCCCGCAAAAGGCCCTTTTAAGGGCTGGAAAGGTAAAAGAGCTTTTCTATTTTAATTTTAGAATAGGGTAGGGCATTTTTTTATTTTGGGGGGCTTTGTTATTTTATTAGGGGGCTTAGAGTAGGTGTAATTAGCTTAAAATTGTTGTAATCTTTTTCTAATGTTTGTAAATTATTTTTTTATTTTTTGTAACTTAGTTCTTTTTTTATTTTTTGTACTTTAGTTAGTTTATTTAATTGTATTTATTTGTAGGTATTTTATGTAATTAATTTATTGATAGTGTAGTGTTAGGTTTAATTGTAGATAATTGTAGGTATTTTATGTAATTAATTTATTGATAGTGTAGTGTTAGGTTTAATTGTAACTTAGGTTAGGATTTATTTTACAGGTAATTTTGTAATTATTTAACTAGGTAGCTATTAAATAGTTATTAACTATTTAATACCTATTGTACCTGGTTAAAATAAATACAAAATAGCTACAATATAATTATAATTTATATTGTAGCTATATTAGGGTTTATTTTACAGGTAAGTATTTAGCTTTAATTAGGATTAATTTATTTAATAAGAGTTAATTTATTTCGTAAGATAAAAATTATATTTAACTTAGGGGGGTGTTAGTGTTAGACTTAGCTTTAGGGGTTAATAAATTTAATAGAGTAGTGGTGAGGTCCGGTCGGCAGATTAGGGGTTAATACTTGAAGTTAGGTGTCGGTGATGTTAGGGAGGGCAGATTAGGGGTTAATACTATTTATTATAGGGTTAGTGAGGCGGATTAGGGGTTAATAACTTTATTATAGTAGCGGTGAGGTCCGGTCGGCAGATTAGGGGTTAATAATTGTAGGTAGGTGGGGACGGCAGGTTAGGGGTTAATAAATATAATATAGGGGTCGGCGGTGTTAGGGGCAGCAGATTAGGAGTACATAGGGATAATGTAGGTTGCGGCGGTGTGCGGTCGGCAGATTAGGGGTTCAATTTTTTATTAGAGTGGCGGCAATGTGGGGGGACCTCGGTTTAGGGGTACATAGGTAGTTTATGGGTGTTAGTGTACTTTAGAGCACAGTAGTTAAGAGCTTTATGAACCGGCGTTAGCCCAGAAAGCTCTTAACTCCTAGCTTTTCTCTGCGGCTGGAGTCTTGTCGTTAGATTTCTAACGCTCACTTCAGCCACAACTCTAAATACCGGGGTTAGAAAGATCCCATTGAAAAGATAGGATACGCAATTGGCGTAAGGGGATCTGCGGTATGGAAAAGTCGCGGCTGGAAAATGAGCGTTAGACCCTTTCCTGACTGACTCTAAATACCAGCGGTAGCCCAAAACCAGCGTTAGGAGCCTCTAACGCTGGTTTTGACGGCTAACACCAAACAATCTAGCCGATTGTTTTAGACACACAGGTATTTTTAATATAAATTATTGTTTTATATTTTAATTATAACATCAAAACATTTCTTATTAGTGAGCATTTATTTCACTTGTGTTAGCGGAAAAAAAAAAGATTGAAGATGTTTTGCAAACTAAATTATATCATTATAGCAAATAAAACGTTAATCATATGGAGCAGCAATGTATTTTCACTTTTCTGTGAGAGTGCTTTTAAAAGCAAGTATTTCCATTACAGATATCACTATGTGCAAAAGGTTTTAAATAAAAAGATAGGGAAGAGCAGGCATCCTGCTGTTGACCTTGCTTTGCTCATTCTGCGTATAAACTGAAGAGCTTTCCTAAATGAATTCATGCACACAAAAAAAATGGACCTGCTATTCCTTTACATTTTTTTAGCATTAGAGGAAGATGTCAAATAAAAGATTGAACTGATACTTACAAGATTTTTTTTTTTACCCCCGGATGAGAAAGCAGCTAAATATGGCACAGTTCAAAATGGATATTCTTGGATCCTTGAAACCTTCACAGTTTGCTTAAAGTGCTGTGTCTATTTGTCAAACCACACTTTACACATACTATGAGGTAAATGTCATTTGTGTCAGTCTCAGCTAACGTTGTTGCAAATCTGCCAGCAAAATACAGAGCATTAAAGTAGATATCATGTGCTAAAACAGAGCTCCTGCATTTTGTGAATCATTTTTGTCCAATTACATTAGGACTCATTTCTTTAATTCCAGTAAGATGCTGTTCCTACACAAGTAAAGAGCCAACAAGTTGAAAATTGCAAACATGCTTAGGGTTATCATACAAAAAAAAGCCTTAGGTTACAAACTAATCGGCATGATAAAAGTAAGAAAGTAAGAGATATTTTCCCAACAGCAAAACTACCTGTCTTTATACTTTCTCTACATACAGAATGAATAATTGATCAAACTTAAATAAATATTATAGTCACTGCTCCAGATATGGCTATGTAGTGATCAGGGATCTAGCTCTGTCTTAGTGACTTGATAGAATTGTTAAAGTGACTATGGCCCTGATATTTTTAATATCATCAGACTGGTGGGAAAATGTATTTTTGGCCTCATCAGGCTCGCCACCCCTTGATATGGCAATTTATTCAAATAAAAGGGGCGGACCCAGCAAGTGCCAACATCGTCACTCGTCTGCACTTTCTGCATGCTGGGAGGGGGGGAGAGTATTTGAAGTATTTCTACAAAGTGTAGACAGTGGGGCCTATCTATCAAGCTCCGAATGGAGCTTGATGCCCCGTGTTTCTGGCGAGCAGTCACAAAGACCGCTGCTCCATAATCTGTCCGCCTGCTCTGAGCAGGCGGACAGGAATCGCCAGAAATCAACCCAATTGAGTATGATCAGGTTGATTGACATCCCACTGCTGGTGCAATGCTGCTGGTGCAATGCTGAATACGGAGAGCGTATTGCTCTCCGCATTCAGCGAGGTCTGGCGGACCTGATCCACACTGTCGGATCAGGTCCGCCAGACCTTATTAAATAGGGGCCAGTGTGTTCACTGAAACAAAAAATGTTTTTTGTGTTGGAACCCTTCAAATAATGCCCGTGTGACCTTATTTTCCCTAAACCTACACTACTTGCCTCACACTGTAAAGTCTTGTCACTGAAAAGGTGGCACGACAAAAATGGCTGACAGCCTCGAAACTTGTACTTCAGAGATTGTAATATATCGCACTGCTGGTGATGCATCCCGATTAAAGTGCAGGTTACTCCCCCAGAACTCCTGGCTAACTACCCCAGAACACCTACACCCTATTTTAGGTTTACTCCCCTGGAACACCCAGCTAACTCCCTATACCATGACACCTACATTATGTCTTCCCTATACTTCCCCAATACTCCATACTACAGAACACCTACACCTACGTCATGTCTGCAATCTACCTAACTAATAAAGTATCCAAAAAAAACTCCCTATTATAACTATAGGAACTATGTCACTACATTTATATACAATGTTAAAATTATATGCATTGTTATGTATAAAGTATATTATTTTAAGTATTGTACTAAATAATTAACATTTTTATTTTTCCTTGTTCATTTTATTATTTTAAAAATAAATATATCATTTAAATAATATATTTATGTTTAAAATAATAAAATGAACAAGCAAAATTAACTACATTTTAAATTATATATAATACTTAAAAAATAGTAAGCATTATACATGACAATGCATATAATTTTAACATTATATATAAATGCAATGCTACATTAAACTATCGTCCACTTAAGTGGGATTTTTTTTTATCCTAAAAGAGCTATAATCGGTTTAGGGCACTGGATTTTTTGTAGGATATATTTATTTATTTTTGGAATAGTTTTAAAAAAAGAGTTGACAATTTTAGGGCAATGCCCGACAAAATGCTCTTATCAGGGCAACCTTTTTGTTTGGATAGGGATTTTTTTAGGGTAGGGATTTTTAGAAAATGGAAACAAAAAATAAGGTAAAAGAGCTATGATCGCTTTAGGGCAATACCCTACAAAATGGCTTATAAAGCAAATTTTAGGAGTAGGTTTTTTTAGACGCGCTTTTCAGGGGGGGTTGCTTTTATTTTAGAATGGGGTTTTATTTTTTGGTGAAAAAGAGCTAAATTACTTTAGGGCAATGTCCTACAAAAAGTCCTCCTAAGGGCTATTGCTATAGTAACTTTTAGTGTTATTATATGTTTGGTTTTTTTAAAGGGGGCTGTAGTTTTAGAATAGGCATAACTGTGTGGTGGGTTATTTTTAGTAGGGTTTTATTTTGGTAAAGTGTTTTGTTGTTGCAATTTTAGTGTTTTTTATTTTCTGTAACTTATGGGTTGTTAGGTGTTAGGTAGTTAGAGGGTTGTGATGGTGTAGGGTTTAAATAGATTAGGGGGATAATGTGTTGGGCTAATCACATTTTAGGGGTTAATAGGGTAGAAGGTTTCTTGTGATTGGCTAATGGTGGTGTAGATGTAAATAGGGTAGAAGGTTTCTTGAGGTGGGCTAATGGCGGTTTAGGGGTTAATAGGGTAGAAGGTTTATTGTGGCAGGCTAATGGTGGTTTAGGGGTTAATAAGGTAGAAGGTTTCTTGTGGCAGGCTAATGGCTGTTTAGGGGTTAAAAGGGTAGAAGGTTTCTTGCATAGGCTAGCACCTGTTCAATGGTTAATAGGGTAGAAGGTTTCTTGCACAGGCTAGCAGCAGTTTAACGGTTTATAGGGTAGAAAGTTTCTTGCGGTGGGTTAATGGTGGTTAAGGAGTTAATAAGGTAGATGGTTTCTTGCAGTGGGCTATTGGCAGTTTAGGGGTTAAGTGGTGTATGGTTAGTTTGCAGTTTTGGGTTCAGTCGATTATGGGATACATAGGTATAGTTTTTAGGCTCGGTGGAAGATATTCCAAATGTATCTTACTATACATTGCCAATATCGATGTTGATGCTGGCTGGAATCTATCGCCACTCGCCAGCATCGCCGCCCATTGTGATGTATAGTAACATGCCACTCAGAGATGCCACTTATTAACATAAATGTACACTTCTTGGAATATATCGCCAGCTCGCTCAACATTGCAGCAGATCCCCTTGTAATATATTGTCAGAGTTTTGATCACAAGGGTCTATGAAACTTGCGTTTTCTTTAAACTGTGTTTATGTTAATTACTCTTCTAGATCCTATTATTTTATACTGAACAAACTCCATTTGACTTTTTCAGTTAAAGAATAGCACAACATTAACTAATGCTTCCAGCTAATAATAAGTGGGGTTTAACAATAAAATATCAATACATATAATACATTAAATAGACAGTTTTTATTTAACAATACAATATTTACAGATGTAAATTTGTAACAGAAGTTAAGACACAAAACAGAAATTGACTTTTTCCAACCAACAGGTACCCAAGCATTTTACCCAGGCAGAAAGACTTAACAGTAAAACGCCAGAAGTAGAAATAAATTGTACATTTTATCAACTTAAAATACTGATTACTCTTATTAAAAAGTCAAGACAGTTAATCCTTTTGACACCAATGCAAACATTAATTTACTATTAAGATGATTGACTCAACAAATGCTCATCAGTTCATTAGTGAGCACAAAGCTAAATAAAATTGTATTTATGAGGGACACACATTTTGAGGTATTTGTGTGCAAATGAAGCTGTGATATACCTCTTTAAAACCCATTTGTTTTTCCACACTCAGGGATGAGCAAATGTCTGTTATATTACACTGCAATGGTAAAAAGCATGTTCCCCTTCATCATTTGTTTTGTCAATTTTTTACATAGAAGAAATATAAACATGTGAATGGTACATTCTAATGATATTTTCCTAAACTTACACTGAAGTCTGAAAAATAACATTATATTGTGAATATTAACACTGATAAAAGAAAAACAACATTTGTTTTCCAAACTGAATATTGACATTTTGACAAACATTCTACATTAATTTAGAATGAATGACTGAATGCATAAAATAAAGCAGTCTACATCTGCTAATTGTAATATATACTCAGTCATTCACTCATCCCTAGTCAAATATTATGTCTTTAATTTACTGATTATATGAAAATATTCTGAATTTCGAATGTAACTCAGGAAACATAAGGATTGCAATGCAGTCTGGGAAAGACATACTAGTAAATAATTAATAGTGTATGTATAAGGTTGATGTGTGCTCAACATATACTCATATTTTGAAGTTATTCTGTTAATGTCTGTAAGTATAAAACTGATGGTTAAAAAACACAGAGTACATAAGTTTGTTACTAAAGAACACATATTTCCATCTTAAAAGTAAAATTTAAAATGAAAGTGTATTGCACATTTCCAATCTACAATCATAACATGGAGAGAAGCAAATATTGCTAATTGTATCAACAATAATTAAATTGTCACAATTCTACTGACCATGAGTATATCATTTTTGTTCTGTGAAGTGCTTTTTTGTTTAAGGTATGTTGTTGACACCTATTTTATCATGGTAGCAAGCATGTTATACGTTTTATAAGTTTTCTAATTATATAAAAAATGGATTTTTAGACGACAAATCTGTTGATTCTAGTGCAAAATAAAATTGTTATATTTCTATTTCTATGTCTAGAGCAAAAACTCTATTAAAGGGACATTCTAGTCAAAATTAAACTGTTATGATTCAGATAGGGCATGTAATTTTAATCAACTTTCCAATTAACTTTTATCATATTTATGTTTATATATTTGCTTTATTCCTTGGGTATTCTTAGTTGAAATCTAACCCTATGTAGGCTCATATGCTAATTTATAAGACCCTTATCTGAATACAATCTGACTGTTTCACAGCTAGTGGGTGTTAGTTCATATGTGCCATGTAGATAAGATTGTGCTCATGCCCATGGAGTTACTTATGAGAGAGCACTGATTGGCTAAATTGCAAGTCTGTCAAAAGCACTGAAATAAGGGGGCAGTCTGCAGAGGCTTACATACAAGGTAATCACAGAGGTAAAAAAAGATATTAATATAACCGTGATGGTTATGCAAACCTGGGAAAAGGGTAATAAAGGGATTATCTATCTTTTTAGACAATAACAAATTATGCAGTAGACTGTCCCTATGGTAGAGTATTAAATACTAAGGCCTAGATTTAGAGTTCGGCGGTAGCCGTCAAAACAAGCGTTAGAGGCTCCTAACGCTGGTTTTGGCCGCCCGCTGGTATTTGGAGTCAGTGATTAAAGGGTCTAACGCTCACTTTTCAGCCACGACTTTTCCATACCGCAGATCCCCCTACGCCATTTGCGTAGCCTATCTTTTCAATGGGATCTTTCTAACGCCGGTATTTAGAGTCGTTTCTGCAGTGAGCGTTAGAGCTCTAACGACAAAACCCCAGCCGCCTGAAAATAGCAGGAGTTAAGAGCTTTCTGGCTAACGCCGGTTTATAAAGCTCTTAACTACTGTACCCTAAAGTACACTAACACCCATAAACTACCTATGTACCCCTAAACCGAGGTCCCCCCACATCGCCGCCACTCGATTAAAATTTTTAACCCCTAATCTGCCGACCGCCACCTACGTTATATTTATGTACCCCTAATCTGCTGCCCCTAACCCCGCCGACCCCTGTATTATATTTATTAACCCCTAACCTGCCCCCCACAACGTCGCCGCCAGCTACTTACAATAATTAACCCCTAATCTTCCGACCGCAAATCGCCGCCACCTACGTTATCCCTATGTACCCCTAATCTGCTGCCCCTAACACCGCCGACCCCTATATTATATTTATTAACCCCTAATCTGCCCCCCTCAACGTCGCCGACACCTGCCTACACTTATTAACCCCTAATCTGCCGAGCGGACCTGAGCGCTACTATAATAAAGTTATTAACCCCTAATCCGCCTCACTAACCCAATCATAAATAGTATTAACCCCTAATCTGCCCTCCCTAACATCGCCGACACCTACCTTCAATTATTAACCCCTAAACTTCCGATCGGAGCTCACCGCTATTCTAATAAATGGATTAACCCCTAAAGCTAAGTCTAACCCTAACACTAACACCCCCCTAAGTTAAATATAATTTTTATCTAACGAAATAAATTAACTCTTATTAAATAACTTATTCCTATTTAAAGCTAAATACTTACCTGTAAAATAAATCCTAATATAGCTACAATATAAATTATAATTATATTATAGCTATTTTAGGATTAATATTTATTTTACAGGCAACTTTGTAATTATTTTAACCAGGTACAATAGCTATTAAATAGTTAAGAACTATTTAATAGTTACCTAGTTAAAATAATAACAAATTTACCTGTAAAATAAATCCTAACCTAAGTTATAATTAAACCTAACACTACCCTATCAATAAAATAATTAAATAAACTACCTACAATTACCTACAATTAACCTAACACTACACTATCAATAAATAAATTAAATACAAATGCTACAAATAACTACAATTAAATAAACTAGCTAAAGTACAAAAAATAAAAAAGAACTAAGTTACAGAAAATAAAAAAATATTTACAAACATAAGAAAAATATTACAACAATTTTAAACTAATTACACCTACTCTAAGCCCCCTAATAAAATAACAAAGCCCCCCAAAATAAAAAATTCCCTACCCTATTCTAAATTAAAAAGGTTACAAGCTCTTTTACCTTACCAGCCCTGAACAGGGCCCTTTGCGGGGCATGCCCCAAGAATTTCAGCTCTTTTGCCTGTAAAAGAATAAATACAATACCCCCCCCCAACATTACAACCCACCACCCACATACCCCTAATCTAACCCAAACCCCCCTTAAATAAACCTAACACTAAGCCCCTGAAGATCTTCCTACCTTGTCTTCACCATCCAGGTATCACCGATCCGTCCTGGCTCCAAGATCTTCATCCAACCCAAGCGGGGGTTGGCGATCCATAATCCGGTGCTCCAAAGTCTTCCTCCTATCCGGCAAGAAGAGGACATCCGGACCGGCAAACATCTTCTCCAAGCGGCATCTTCGATCTTCTTCCACCCGGTGCGGAGCGGGTCCATCTTGAAGCAGGCGACGCGGATCCATCCTCTTCTTCCGATGTCTCCCGACTAATGACGGTTCCTTTAAGGGACGTCATCCAAGATGGCGTCCCTCGAATTCCGATTGGCTGATAGGATTCTATCAGCCAATCGGAATTAAGGTAGGAATTTTCTGATTGGCTGATGGAATCAGCCAATCAGAATCAAGTTCAATCCGATTGGCTGATCCAATCAGCCAATCAGATTGAGCTCGCATTCTATTGGCTGTTCCGATCAGCCAATAGAATGCGAGCTCAATCTGATTGGCTGATGGGATCGGCCAATCGGATTGAACTTGATTCTGATTGGCTGATTCCATCAGCCAATCAGAAAATTCCTACCTTAATTCCGATTGGCTGATAGAATCCTATCAGCCAATCGGAATTCGAGGGACGCCATCTTGGATGACGTCCCTTAAAGGAACCGTCATTAGTCGGGAGACATCGGAAGAAGAGGATGGATCCGCGTCGCCTGCTTCAAGATGGACCCGCTCCGCACCGGATGGAAGAAGATCGAAGATGCCGCTTGGAGAAGATGTTTGCCGGTCCGGATGTCCTCTTCTTGCCGGATAGGAGGAAGACTTTGGAGCACCGGATTATGGATCGCCAACCCCCGCTTGGGTTGGATGAAGATCTTGGAGCCAGGACGGATCGGTGATACCTGGATGGTGAAGACAAGGTAGGAAGATCTTCAGGGGCTTAGTGTTAGGTTTATTTAAGGGGGGTTTGGGTTAGATTAGGGGTATGTGGGTGGTGGGTTGTAATGTTGGGGGGGGGTATTGTATGTTTTTTTTTACAGGCAAAAGAGCTGAAATTCTTGGGGCATGCCCCGCAAAGGGCCCTGTTCAGGGCTGGTAAGGTAAAAGAGCTTGTAACCTTTTTAATTTAGAATAGGGTAGGGAATTTTTTATTTTGGGGGGCTTTGTTATTTTATTAGGGGGCTTAGAGTAGGTGTAATTAGTTTAAAATTGTTGTAATATTTTTCTTATGTTTGTAAATATTTTTTTATTTTCTGTAACTTAGTTCTTTTTTATTTTTTGTACTTTAGCTAGTTTATTTAATTGTATTTATTTGTAGCAATTGTGTTTAATTAATTTATTGATAGTGTAGTGTTAGGTTAATTGTAGGTAATTGTAGGTAGTTTATTTAATTATTTTATTGATAGGGTAGTGTTAGGTTTAATTATAACTTAGGTTAGGATTTATTTTACAGGTAAATTTGTTATTATTTTAACTAGGTAACTATTAAATAGTTCTTAACTATTTAATAGCTATTGTACCTGGTTAAAATAATTACAAAGTTGCCTGTAAAATAAATATTAATCCTAAAATAGCTATAATATAATTATAATTTATATTGTAGCTATATTAGGATTTATTTTACAGGTAAGTATTTAGCTTTAAATAGGAATAAGTTATTTAATAAGAGTTAATTTATTTCGTTAGATAAAAATTATATTTAACTTAGGGGGGTGTTAGTGTTAGGGTTAGACTTAGCTTTAGGGGTTAATCCATTTATTAGAATAGCGGTGAGCTCCGATCGGAAGTTTAGGGGTTAATAATTGAAGGTAGGTGTCGGCGATGTTAGGGAGGGCAGATTAGGGGTTAATACTATTTATGATAGGGTTAGTGAGGCGGATTAGGGGTTAATAACTTTATTATAGTAGCGCTCAGGTCCGCTCGGCAGATTAGGGGTTAATAAGTGTAGGTAGGTGTCGGCGACGTTGTGGGGGGCAGATTAGGGGTTAATAAATATAACATAGGGGTCGGCGATGTTAGGGCAGCAGATTAGGGGTACATAGGGATAACGTAGGTGGCGGCGTTTTACGGAGCGGCAGATTAGGGGTTAAAAGTGTAATGCAGGGGTCAGCGATAGCGTGGGCGGCAGATTAGGGGTTAATAAGTGTAAGGCTAGGGGTGTTTAGACTCGGGGTACATGTTAGAGTGTTAGGTGCAGACGTAGGAAGTGTTTCCCCATAGGAAACAATGGGGCTGCGTTAGGAGCTGAACGCTGCTTTTTTGCAGGTGTTAGGTTTTTTTTTCAGCTCAAACAGCCCCATTGTTTCCTATGGGAGAATCGTGCACGAGCACGTTTTTGATGCCGGCCGCGTCCGTAAGCAGCTCTGGTATCGAGAGTTGCATTTGCGGTAAAAATGCTCTACGCTCCTTTTTTGGAGCCTAACGCAGCATTTGTTTGAACTCTCGATACCAGAGTTAAATTTATGGTGCGGCCAGAAAAAAACCCGCGGAGCGTTAACAGCCCTTTTACCGCCGAACTCTAAATCTAGGCCTAAGTGATTTCTGTATATTCTTGTCTCTTCTTGACCTCTATGCAGTTATTTTAAAAGTATCAACATATGTGGACATCATACCTCTGGCTGGAGACATTAAGCACTGCTTACATGTGTGGTAATGCAATATCTAGCATAGTACATTGTAGATGGTATTCCTTTAAATAAGTCTGTGTAAGGACTTGCATCATTTGTGAAATTTTACTCAAAAATACAATGTTGTGATACATATTTTTTGTATTGCATTACTTTATTGTATTATATAGCTAAAATGCTTTTCTTATATAGACCGAAATGTCATATTCTTATAAAAAATATTATCACATTTCCATGGGTGCAATATGTCCCACAAAAAATAAATATATTATATAGATATATAGATATATATATAGATATATATATATATATATATATATTATACAGCAT